>NC_139950.1:46400682-46468182 GCF_963454915.1 Gymnoscopelus microlampas
ACAAACACTCTATAGCAATGAGTACTATCAGAATATAGAGCTATTTAACACTTATTTCAACCAAAGTAAATCACTTACCCTACCTTTTAAGTACAGTTTGATATCAATACTTTTGTGCTTTTACTCAAGTAAAATGTTGAATTCCGGGCTTTTACTTGTAACAGAGTACTTACGCATTGCAGTATTGATACATTTACTTTAGAAAAACATTTTGATTACTTTTCACCACTGGTGACATATGTGCATCATCTCTCTCTCGATGGCCTCTTAACCCTGTGTTGTCTGGGTGGTGGATTCATTCCAGGGAACGGTCAGCGGAGCGTTGACTCGAGTGGGAGGAGCTCAAGACTTCCTCAACGCCAACACCACGGCCATCATTAAGGCTGTGAGTATAGAGTCACATGACCACCGCTTGATCCTTATAACCACATGAACCCTAGCAGCACCCCTTATTCTGAGGCCAACATTTGGTGAAAATGAAAGCTGAGCTTGTAGATCTGCAGTTATTTTCCGGCAAAGAGATTTGGTGAAGAGGGAAATACTAGCAAACTTAATATAGAGCACCCGATCAACTAAGTATATAGTTTGAAACCTTGTATCTCCATATTTCCATATGTCCATATTTCATCATATAAGAGTGTCGCACAAAAGTAGTGAAAATAGCAGATCTGCAAGCTCACAACGCCTCGCGTTCTGTGGTGCTGATTACATACCATGAGAAGTACAGTAAGTCTATCTGAAGGGAGCATTCAGCTATATTACAGTGCCCCGCGCACGCGTGTGTGTGTGTGTGTGTGTGTGTGTGTGTGTGTGTGTGTGTGTGTGTGTGTGTGTGTGTGTGTGTGTGCGTGTGCGTGTGCGTGTGACCGTGTGACCCCTTTGGTCTATTTTACAGCACATATACATAATACTATCACACACTATTCACACAGTTCACTCTCAGAGCAGGATTTAACCCAGAATTCCACCGATTCTCATGACTATTCCACTGTAAAGCAGGGAAGGAATGCGTGGAATGTACGTTCTATCTGTAACTCTCTTTCACTCACTCTCTCTCTCTCTCTCTCTCTCTCTCTCTCTCTCTCTCTCTCTCTCTCTCTCTCTCTCTCTCTCTCTCTCTCTCTCTCTCTCTGTAGGAAAGCAGGGAGTTTGTTGAGTGTCAGTTGAGTTACTTCACCTCTTATGCTGACTGGGCCAACCTGACGGTAAACAAACATCTCTTCAAACCTTTTGCAGATTAATAGTTTAGCATTTTACCTTTGTTAGTTTTTATTTATAGTTAGTTTTGACTTTCAGATTCTTTGATTTGTTTTTAATCCATTCAATTCTAAGACGTGTCTGTGTCATTTTAGATTTCTTTGGCTATTCAAAAATAGCAGATCTACCAGCTGATAGCGTGGCACACTGTAGATCTGCTAATTGTTTTTAAATTGTGAAGGTTTGTGCAAATCTTTAAATATATATTTTTAAAGACAACATTTGTAAAAAAAAAATGTTCCAGGGACCCCCAGAAGCAAAGATTTGAGTGACAAATGTTAGCTTTAAAAATATATATATTCAAAGATTTTCACGATTTTTCTAAAATAGCAGATCTACAAGCTCATAGTGCGGCACTTTGAGCTTGTAGATCTGCTATTTTTGAACAGCCAAAGAAATCTAAAATGACAGAGATGTGTCCCTGCATTGAATGGGTTAAATTGAATTTGTTTTTTTAGTTAATTTTAAAAATTTGTTTTAGTGTTAGTTTGTCAGGGGGTATATTCACAAAGTTTTGAAAAAGTATTGTGTTAAAACTGTCACAGCTAGAAAACGTGCAAGATACTGTAGATTTCATATGCATGCAATATACTAGGCTTAAGTTTTAAATAGATTGAAATAAATGTTTTTAGTTTGTTGTAGTAACTTTTGTAAACACACAGTTTGACATTATTTTCTTCCCACATCTACTTTTTGTCATTTCATTAGGTTTAGTTAACTACGATAACAGTTTCTCTGTGTGCGTGCGACGTGCGTGCGTGCGCTAACCCATTAAGACCGGGAAAAGCATCTGTCATTTTAGATTTTAACCACTTTAACCATTATTTTATACTTTGGGCTATTCACAAATAGCAGATCTACAAGCTCTGAGTGCCGCGCTAGGAGCTTGTAGATCTGCTATTTTTTGAAAAATCATGAACGTTTTTGCAAATCTTTGAATATGTATTTGTGTGTGTGTGTGTGTGTGTGTGTGTGTGTGTGTGTGTGTGTGTGTGTGTGTGTGTGTGTGTGTGTGTGTGTGTGTGTAATGCAGATCACACAGCAGGTGGGGCGCTGTGGGCCAGTGGCCGGAGCTGTGGACTCAGCAGAGACCATCGTCTGTGCCAACGTGGTGGAGTCTCTGGTGAGAGGAGGAGTCCCACAGGGCTCTGTGCTAGCGTCTTTCTTTCTTTCAGATCTACGCCGCGTTTTGAGCTTGTAGATCTGCTACTTTTGCTGTTTTTGAATTTGAATCAGAAAAGTACCAGTTTTGGACATATGAGGTTTCCACCTGACAGAGACAAGTTTAGTTTGCCAGCTGATGACTTTCAGTCCTACATGTCAAACAGAAATATTGTGCAAAAATACATGATGATTCACGACTTAAGCCCTATTTCGAATATAGTGAAAATAGCTGATCTACAAGTACACATCACGACACAGTGCGACGTTGTCCCATATTGACATTGTCAACCAGTTTAAACAGTTTCTCAATGGAAGTGTACAGCAGGGAGCCCACCTCCAACCACTGCAGATGTACTAGTTATGTTGTATTAACATACTCTACCATACAGAATGCTTAAAATAAAGTTTTGTTCATTGAGATAAGTGCCAGAATGTATAGCTTTGAAATGGAACGAGTGACTTTCAGCAGCTGATCTATATGTCACATACAATCCTTCCTGTCAACGTTTGAACTCTGTCTCCACAGAACGCTTTCTGGTTCAGTCTGGGCTGGTGTCTCATCTTCTTCATCCCTAGCATCATATGTTCTATCAAACTGGCCAAGTACTACAGGAGAATGGACGAATCGGATGTATATGAGTGAGTAGCCCCACTTACACACACACACACACACACACACACACACACACACACACACACACACACACACACACACACACACACACACACACACACACACACACACACACACACACACACACACACACACACACACACACACACACACACACACACACACACACACACACACACACACCTAGCGGCAGTCAAGGCCAGTGGTGGAAAAAGTATTTTTCTTTTTTACTTAAGTAAGCTTGTACTATATAAGTCTATATAAATCTATATAAGTCTATATAGGGCTGAAGTAGTTAATGTATGTTTTGTAAAATCTACAAAGTAACTAATAACTAAAGTTGTCCAATAATTGTTGAGTAAAAGTACAATATTTGCCTCTGAGATGTAATGGAGTAAAAGTAAGTGAAAATTGAGAGAAGAGAAGTATTGAAAATTGCAGTAAAGTAAAAATTCCTCAAAAGTGTACTGAAGTACAGTACTTAGTTACTTTCAACCCTTGGTCGAGGCAGACATTATGGAAAAAGACGAGAATGTGATGCCTCACTTCTGATCTGACTGTTACTCTCTCTCTCACCAGCAACCACATAGGCATAGCAATGAACCACATCCCTCGGGCCCAAATGAAACCCTTCTGAGAAGTGTGGAGCAGACTGGGTACGTTTGATGTATGCAGGGCTTAGAGACTTTCTTAATATCAGACGCCACTTCAAAGTAAAAGCACACGGTTCATTTCTACTGCAAAGCATCACCTTCACCTTGAAGGGAATGAAGAACGGTTGAGGGTCAGGTTGCCAGATGCATGCCAACGACCCATTTATACTTGGTTGTGCATCGTGTCTAGCATTAAAATTAGCCGATCTACAAGCTCACAACACGTCGCAGTGCGGAGTGTTCCGATCTTGAAGATCAGCTATTTTCGGTGCGATACACCAGTGTGCAACCATTAATCAGGTGTAACTGTGGTTCTCACCCAAAGTTGGGATATTTAAATTTCTGAATTTCTGTCTGGACTCTGGAGAGACACAACGGCATAATAAGGGAATCTGCAGGGATGTTGTTTTTTCCCCCATCATTTCAAATTTGCAATTCGTTATTTAATAAATATTCTTGTATCAATGTATTGTATTAATAGAGCCAATGTTTATATTTCAAGCTGTTGCGGCGTTTTGAAGAATGGTCTATAAGTGTGTACAATATGCCTTTTGCACCAGCAGCAAATTTTGCAAACTTACTGTTCACTGCGATTTTTACATCACTTGACAACAAGAGTGAACCGCTATAGGCGAGTGAGTGCCCACACCGAACAGCTGATGGTCTCGCGCGTCGATGAGTTGGCAAGCCGTGGTGAACAGAACTTATAGGTTATCTCCTCTATCTCCCAGTTGCTCATAGCACTTGAAGTTGACAATGACGTGCGTGTTAGGCTAGCTAGTTTTAGTCATAGTCTTTTGAATCAAATTCCATTTAGTTTTAGTCATATTTTAGTCATCTCAAATGTTTTACTGTTAGTCTAGTTTTAGTTGACTAAATATCATAAGATTATGGTCGACTAAATCTACAGTTGATTTAGTCGACTAAAATGTATTTTGGCGGTGCCTTGATGGCGTCATAATGGCTGATTTTATACTTTGTTGCTTGCTGGGAGGAAAACCTAACTTCGACTCTAGAGAGAAAAAATTAAGCCATGAATGCAAGCAGCGGGCGGAATGCGCTACGGCACACAGTTTCCATGGCAAATGTTCTTGGGACTTAATTGCAATGCCGTCTCGTATAATAATAATAATAAATAGCCGATCTACAAGCTCACAGCTTGTAGATCTGCTATTTTCAGAGCGCAACACCTGAGCGCAACCAAACAGTCTTTTAGTTCTACTGGATTTCTTCTCCACTAGTCCCTCCCTAACATTTTAGTCTACAATATATTTAGTCTTAGTTTTAGTCATCATAGCTTAGTTTTTATGTAGTTTTCGTCAATGAAAAAAGGGAGTCGACGAACATTTTTCGTCATAGTTTGAGTCGACGAAATCAACACTGGTTCACTCCCACCCAGCCAAAGGGTGGACAGCTTAGCCAATGAATGAACACGATGGAGGCGTCATGTGGTTTGCAAAATGTGCGGGTGTGAAAGGCACACACACGGCGGCCCATGCTGATACACGGTGCCACCGCCAGCCGCCCAGTTTGATGTCCAGTACTGAACAAACATAGTAATGTGTATTTGTGCCAAGTGGCATCTGTAATATGCCAGCCTCTGTCCATTCACGACTGTGGTTTAACCCATTAAGACCGGGAACGCATCTGTGTCACTTAAGATTTCTTTGGCAATAAAAAAATAGCAGATATACAAGCTCATAACCGAGTGCCGCGCTATGAGCTTGTAGATCTGCTATTTTCTTTTTTATCGTGGAAGTGAATATATAGGCTATATAGTTGTTTAAAGCAATTTTTTTTTACTCAAATCTTTGCTTCTGGGGGTCCCTGGAACAACATATTTTGAGATGGGGGTCTGCGGCCAAATACATATCATTTTGGTGGTCCTTGACATGAAAAAGGTTTTAGAACCACTGATATTATAGCAACATACGTTTTTTTTTAAAACTGTTAGGATTTAGAAGACATTTGAAGAATCCTCATCTTCAAGCTCATAGCACGGCACCGAGTGGCGCGCTATGAGCTTGTAGATCTGCTATTTTTGAATAGCCAAAGACATCTTAAAATGACACGGATGCGTTCCCGGTCTAATCGAGCAGCTGTGCCAACGTAAAGCACATAAGTAAAGCATATAAGTCTACAGTATGTCTATACTTCGCCGTACGACAAAGTATAGACCTCGGTCCATACATGAAGCATAGCCTATAGGAATTTCAGGCACATTACTGTATGTTAATTAATGAAAGAAATACACCTTTCTCTGGGGAACAATTTGTGTTTAATGTCTTGATGTGTCACTGTTTGCCAGCAAAGCAGCTGATTTTGTTTTTGTTCATATATTTTTTTTCCAAAGATATTTTTGTAATAATTAGAGATCTTGATAAAAAATTATTAGTATTTATAGTAACTATTTTGTACTTGAGGGGTAGTAGATGTTTGTCTCTGTGTTACAAAGCACTTTATATGATCTTTTTTACGCAAGGTGCATTTGTGTACTACATTTCTGCAAGGTGTTGTCCAACGCACTGTGAATAAAATTTGCTACTGATTGATTTAGACTGTGACTCTGTTGTGTGTTTTTCTACTTCTGACCCATGAAATCTTTATATTATTCTCTACACAGCCCATAAACATGTCAGTATCATGGTCAGAATCAGTTCAGTATCACGGTCAGTATGATGTCAGTATCACGGTCAGTATCATGGTCAGTATCATGGTCAGTATCATGTCAGTAACATGTAAATATCATGTCAGGATTATGTCAGTAACATGTAAATATCATGTCAGTATCATGTACTATATTTTAGCCACTGGCATTCTTTTTTGCTTTGGCCAAAAGGTTAGCCAAAACTAAAATTTTAAAATGGTTACTTGTTTTAGAGTAGGCCTTCCTTTGAAGTAGCTAATCTTGAGCTAAATTCAACGTTGGGCGAAATGTGACATGACAGTTAATCCCATAGCCTTGTTAGCTATTAAAGGTCCTCTACAAAATAATAATTGTCTCCATTTCTACACTCTCAGAGCGAAATACCCATAAGGGTCCTTTTGGTTCCATTTGTACGCTGCTCTCTCTCACTCATTTGGAGTTACAGACCTGTACGTTCCTAACTACAGTATCACTCATTTAGCTGGGGACCTCCTGGTACCCCCTCACGGACCCCTTCGCGGTTCGCGATCCAACATCCAGGATAATTCAGTGTAGAATGCCATTTTCCTTGGGGTACGCACAGTAAAGATGTAGTCTTTCAGTTCAGTAGAACACAGTCAGCAGTTCAGAGACCCGGGCAGACAGTATACCTGAACCGTGTCAGCCATTTAGATTGATTATTGTTTACAGGATGCTGTCTATATATAGAGCAGAGGGATCAATAGCATTAGCACGCCAGTAAGTCTCAGAATCTTTGTAATACGAGAGGCTGGAGGATTCTGAGCATCAAACTAGACAGCATCACAGAAAAACGTGTGTGTGTGTGTGTGTGTGTGTGTGTGTGTGTGTGTGTGTGTGTGTGTGTGTGTGTGTGTGTGTGTGTGTGTGTGTGTGTGTGTGTGTGTGTGTGTGTGTGTGTGTGTGTGTGTGTGTGAGAGAGAGGGAGAGAGAGAGGGAGAGAAAGGGGAGAAGAGAGATGGGGTGGAAAGAGAGGGGAGGAGAGAGAGAGAGAGAGAGAGAGAGAGAGAG
This sequence comes from Gymnoscopelus microlampas, assembly GCF_963454915.1. Lineage (NCBI taxonomy): Eukaryota > Metazoa > Chordata > Actinopteri > Myctophiformes > Myctophidae > Gymnoscopelus > Gymnoscopelus microlampas. The sequence goes on from NC_139950.1 coordinate 46,408,067, forward strand.
AGAGAGAGAGAGAGAGAGAGAATAGACAGTCACATGAGTTGAGGATAATGGGGGGAGGTTATGCCAGGTATCAGGATGGAATTTGACCCTGGTGGTGGTTGCTTCTGCAGGACACAGCACTTTTCTTGCTTCCTTTGGGGGAGAATGAGGTTGTTCTGCATTCTGGAGACATGAGAGAATGGGCCCTATTTTTTCGCCGGTGCCTTACCCATTATCCCTAAACTTCTTTGCCATTTTTTAAAACTATTTTTAAAAACATTTTGAAATAGTTCAACTAGCCGATCTACATCGACACGTTGTGAGCTTGTCAAAAAAAATGACAAAGAAGTTTAGGGATAAGGCACCGGTGAAAATAGGGCCCATAGTTACTCTCCACTGCAACCTTTTAATATACTATACACCCCCTGTGAGTACAGCCTCACGTCCCCCTGTGGAACCTGCCTGTTTGCTGTGAGAACTACAACACTCACTCTCACTCTCTCTCACACACACACACACACACACACACACACACACACACACACACACACACACACACACACACACACACACACACACACTCTCCGTGGGTCATTCCTCTGGTCGATTGACAGAGTGGACGTCCCATTGGCCGTGTCCACTGGTGGACTCAACCCCATTACTTGGGTCAAAGTCAATGTTACCCTGTCAAATTTGTACTTGAGTAAAAGTACTGCAGTACTTGCTTTTAAAAATACTTAAGATGTGTTTGTTTTGGCACAGGTTGCTTGTGCTTTTAAAAATACTTAAGATGCGTTTGTTTTGGCACAGGTTGCTTGTGCTCTTAGAAATACTTAAGATGCGTTTGTTTTGGCACAGGTTACTTGTGCCAAAAGACTGCCTTTTGGTTATGGTGACAAATTGTCTCTATAAGCCTATGTAGACAATTCATGCTTTGTTTTGGCTGAACACTGTGGCGCTGTAGGCTGTTGTATTGTGTTTAATGGTAACTAGCAGTGTGTGTTGTATGTCTATAGGCGACAACTGACCTTTATGTTACAGTCTATGCTACTGACTAGCATAGCGCGACTGCAGCGTGTGTTGCATTGCGCGCGTGTTCCATTGGATATTGGTAACTAGCAGCATAGGTGGGCCACAGTATGTGTTGTATTGATTGGTGTCTGTTGGTATCTCTAGCAGTGTGTGTTGTATTGATTTGTGTCTGTTGGAATCTCTAGCAGTATGTGTGTTGTATTGGTCATTGTCTGTGTTGTCTTCATACACAATGTATTCCAAAATAGGCCTAGTTATATCCTGTTTATTGCACACACACAAAACTTTTTTTAGAAAGATAATGGCAACTAAATCAAGAATGAAACCTTGTGTTTTACTGTCATTAAGCTATATCACGTATGACCTAGCCTTTCTGTCACATACACACACATCTTCAGGAAAAGATAGACAGACTCCAACACTATGGCCAACAAGTTGGACTGATCGTAAACAACAATAAAACCAAAGTCATGCCCATCAACACCAATACACCAACACATATAACAATAGAGGAACAGGTCTTGGAACATACAGATCCTTTCACATATCTGGAAGTATCATTCACCATGATGGGGGAAGCAAGTAAGGACATTCAAAACCGGATCAACAACACAACCTTCATAAGACTTAAATGTCATGATTTATGACTTCATCTGCTTGACCCAGCACACGCATGTGCATTTACGTAAGCATTAAGCATAAGACTGCTTACGTAAATGCTGACGTCTGTGCACAATGATACAAGATGTATGTTCTGTTCCTATCCTTTATGTTCTTGTCCTTGTTCCATATCTTCTAGTCACGTCATGTGTCCACTGTACAATACTGTATATATTCTCTATGTGTGTATAAACTTCAGAGCTTGTCGTGTGATACTGCCTGGTGTCAACTGGTTCTCCGCGTGTGCGTCTCAACAGAAACCTTCACTCACCACCACCCTTATAGATGGAGACTATTAGGGACCATATGTATGGTCAACCGAAAAAACAACATTAAACAAATCTGGAAGTCAAACCAGTACAGCACCAAAACAAAACTCAGAATCTACCAAAGCTGTGTACTATAAACACAACTATACGGTGCAGAATGCTGGAAAACCACAGGAAGCGACATCCACAAATTGTCCACTTTCCACACATCATGCCTGCGCAAAAGTCCTGCGTATATTCTGGCCCAAGACCATCTCAAACAATAAACTCCTCACCATCACCCAACAAGATGACATGCACTGTATGTTTTTTGTGTGGACCCCAGGAAGACTTGCTGGTTGTTATGGCACCAGCTAATGGGGATCCTTAATCAAATCAAATGCACTGCATAATCAATAAACGCAGCTGCACCTGGATTGGCCATGTCCTCAGAATGGACAGCAACACGATCCCAAGAGTCACATTACACTGGACCCCAGAAGGCAAAAGAAAGAAACGGAGGCCTAAAATGACATGGCGGAGGACGATAGAGAAGGAGCTCCAGCAACACCATCAGAGCTGCCATAGAGAAGATGGCCAAAGACAGATGGAAGTGGAGAAACTTTGTTGCTGCCCTATATGCGCCAGCTGGCGTAATGGGGATAATTAAGTAAGCAAGCAATATCATGATATATGTTAAAAACTGTTCAACAGGTGTCAAAAACTACATTTGATTTGGTTGGCCTAAGTGATGCCGATAGATTCTTGACTCTTTGAACACAAGTTATTTGCATTCTGACCAATTTCACATATCTGGAAGTATCATTCACCATGATGGGGGAAGCAAGTAAGTGCGACGAATCTGCCGGCTGGAATTGAAGGATAGAGAAAATGACGTCGGTGTCCCTTCCTTATAAAAGAAATTCCTTCATCTCAATGAGGAAGTTCCAATGTTTGGAACTGCAGGAGGCAACATCCCCTTTGCGGCGAGATCAAAGCATGATGCAACTCTCTCTCTCTCTATATCACTGGTCTCACCACAGTGCAAAGTTGCACTCATCTAAACTGTCTGTCTGTCTGTCTGTCTGTCTGTCTGTCTGTCTGTCTGTCTGTCACTCTCTGGAAACTCTGCCATGCGTGCCAACTGGATGCCTGTGGCGAAGATATTATGACAAGTGTTTCCTTGTGTGTGAGTGTGTGTGTGTGTGTGTGTGTGTGTGTGTGTGTGTGTGTGTGTGTGTGTGTGTGTGTGTGTGTGTGTGTGTTTCCCTTACTAGCTGTATATAACAACAGTAGTGGAGTGAAAGTTATAACTTAAGTATCCAACAATACAAATACCAGTACTCAAGTAAAGTACAGATACTCAAGAAATGTACATAAGTACACAGTACTCAAGTAAATGTAGCCTTCCTTATTGTCCTCCACTGGCCGTGTCAGTAAGAAGTGTGGACTGTAATTCAGCACAACACACACTGTTCTGGTGTACACATACACACACACACACACACACACACACACACACACACACACACACACACACACACACACACACACACACACACACACACACACACAGTAAACCCTTTCACTGGGTCGGTCTCTCTCTCTCTCTCTCTCTCTCTCTCTCTCTCTCTCTCTCTCTCTCTCTCTCTCTCTCTCTCTCTCTCTCTCTCTCTCTCTCTCTCTCTCTCTCTCTCTCTCTCTCACACACACACACACACACACACACACACACACACACACACACACACACACACACACACACACACACACACACACACACACACACTGCAGCTGTAAGTGGATTTGTCCATGGCAGGGAAATGTTGAGATTCAAGTTAACACTTAGCAATGGGGGCAGTGAATCATATTTTATGAATTGAGAATGTTGCTTTTATAAGTATAACAGCATGTTTTAGGTGGTAGCCAATATAGGTTATAATGGGCCATTTATAAATACTTTTGGCTTTTGGGCAACATTCTTGGAATCGTTTATAAACGTACACTTTTTAGTCTAGAAGGGTCCACTTGGTTTGTTTGACAGTGACTTGACAGTGTCTTTGTTTGTTGGTTATAGAATCTTTACACATGTTTTGTTTCTCTGCCCCTCCCCTTATGCAAAATATTACTTGTCTACACATCCCATCACCCGGAAGGACGATGGCGTTGTGATTGGCTAGTGAGCCGCGCTGTCAAGCGTCAGCGCCGGCGGGTTGCTTGACAACCAACTGGCGAATCAGAGACGGATTATGCTCAGTGTTGCCATGTCGGCATATTAAGCGATTTTGGGCTTCTTTTTTTCTGTAAAGTTTCCTGTAAAAATCGGTGGTTGCGTTTCTTTTTTAGCTTGTTTCTAAAAAATATATAAATATATATTTAAACCAGTGGTTTTCATGAAAATGTTTTGTGCCAGGCCAGCTAGGGAGCATTTATGTTGTTATAATGTAACTGTAAATGTGACTGTAATGTAATGTAATGTAATGTAATGTAATATTTCAATTTTTTTTCTCCAAATATTCCACATTTCATGACAAGAGTTTTTGAAAATAGCAGATCTACAAGCTCACTGTGAGCTTGTAGATCAAAGGCTATTTTCAAATAGCCGATGTCTAAAAAGTGCTCATGTCATGTGGCCTAGCCTAGTTGCTTCTTTCGGGCTTGTTTTCCTAGACCTGGCTGCTTGTTCTTCTCTCAAAACCTGGCAACGCTGATTATCCTCCCCCCTGACGATGGGATACAGGCTCCTACCAGCGGTATCCGGAAATTAACAATCTCGTGATGTCAGGAGGTACAACAGCGTCGGAATGGAATGACTGACTAACAGCGTCTTTCTCTGGACTTTAGAAGTGAAATAAAACAAACCCCTGTTCGGTGTCAACTTGCTTTTTAACGATGTTGTAAAGTGACGCCATGGAATTAACTCAACCAGAGGATATCCGTGGATGGGTCGGCCACCGTGGACGGTAAACAAGGATCATGCCCCACTTTGTAGGAACTATAACGGGGATGTGATTTGTTCTAGCAGAGAGGGCTAGCTGGCTAGTGGATGAAGTGACGGGCTAGCTGGCTGGCTAGTGGACGGACTGTGTGAGTAGCCATACGTTTATCCTCCCCTATACTGTCGCCCAGGGTTGCCATGTCCGCTTGTTATAAGCAGTGGTGGAAAGTAACTAAGTACATTTACTTAAGTAAAGAATTTGAGTACTTTTTCCACCACTGGTTATAAGCGACTTTGGGCTTGTTTTTTTTAGCTGGTTTCTAAAGTGTATTGTTACTTATTGAGGCTTGTTTCCTTGTTGTCCTAATGTTGTTAAAACCAGTGGATCTTAAACATTTTCATGTCAAGGACCCCCAAATTAATATGTATTTTGTCCACAGATGTCACATTCATCGTGATTTGTGTGCGTGGGAACTAATTTTAAACAAGCTTTAGTGCTCTACCAGTTATCCAATTTAGTAGTCCTTGTATTGTGAATTGTACTTCCATGTACTGTTTCTCATGTCTTACTAAATAAAGTACATCAATCAATCAGACCCCCCCCCTCCCCATTGGAAGATATTTTGTGCCAGGGCCCCCCCCATACAAGATGTGTTGTTAAAGTGTTTAAAAAATGTTCCAAAATTACCTATTTTTTTCCCCCAAGATTATTTTTTTCTTTTTTTGAAAATAGCAGACCTACAAGTGACAGCCTTGTAGATATGCTATTTTCCAATAGCCTTGTAGATCTGCTATTTTATTTCCAATAGCCGTAGCCTATAGTCGCTTCTTTTGGGCTTGTTTTCATAGACCTGGTTGCTCTTATTTCTCTCACAGAATCTGTCAACACTGCTGTCGGTGGAGCCATCATGACACGGCTGGTGCTGGAGCAAGTGACTGACTTTGGGGACTATACCAGTGGGAAAGAATTGAACGAGCTCCTGAAACAGAGCAGCAGCGGTGGTGATGAGTGCAGAACCACCAGACCTCTGTCGGACGTGCGTGTGAGTCCAGACGGACGTCACATTCATGTCATTCTCCGCAGACCCAGGGTGGGTCTTGTGACTTTTGACAAATACGAGAGACCCCAGCTTATCCGCAGCCACAACCGCCTGGATCTGGGTCTGACGCGGACCGTGCCAATAGTGGACCTGGTGTATCTGAACCGTGTTAAAGGCGTCGTTAACAACAGAGATCCGCAGAGCAACAACAGAGATCCACAGAGCAACGGCAACAACGGCGCCGTCACACTAGTCGTGGTGTTTGAGAATGGGAAAGCGGACTTCTGGAGGTTCCAGGAATGCAGAGGGGGCTGGCATTTCCTGCAGACGGCGGACCTGTGCAACGGCCCCCGGGCCAAAGTGGTGTCCGTGTCCGCCTGCTCGGACCACATCATCTGGTGCGAGGAGAGACCGCCCTCGGAAAGCTCCGCCGTCATCGCCACCGCCACCACTGCTACCGCCACAACCACTGCCACCAACGCCACCCCCACCACCACCACCAGGAACAACTTCAGATACTGTATCTGCAAACGTGCCTTTGAGGTGGAGGAGGGGGCCGTCACTTTGGGAGGGGTAAAAATCGCCCTCCACAACAACCCCCGCTTCACCGTCGTCAGCTCGGGCGAACACGTTTACCTGCTTCCGGACCAGACGGACAAACGTCTGCTGAGCATCTCTAAGTTCTTCCTGGTGTGGTTCCCTCAGCACGACACCTTCCGAGTCAGCAGCACGTGTAAAGGCACGCTGCTCAGGAGAGACTCCGCTTCGGTTAAAGAATCCGACTTTAAGAGGTTGGTGGCGGACTGTTTAGGGTATTTATCGGCGCTCGAGCCGCCCGAGATCTACTGCTGTTCCCCCGCGGCGTGCGGAGGCCTGCTGCTCCTGCTCAGCACCGGCTGGGTGAGCCTGCTGCGGCGGGACGGGACGCTGCGGCAGGTGTACAAACTGGCGGACAACTGCACGGCGAGCGGCGAGACGCACAGCGGCCTCCGCGCCTACCACGACACCCTGGCGCTGACCGTGGGCCGGACCCTGTACCTGATAGACTTGACGTGCGGCAGAGAGCTGGAGAAGATCTCCCTGAAGAGGGAGGGGCTGCTGTACGTGGACAGAACCGACGCACGGGTCCCTCGCCTGCTGTCGGAGACGGGGCTGTTCGCCGTGATGCAGCGGGAGTCGGATCCCAGGCTAGCGAGTCGGGCCTCCTCCTCTCCTCTTTGCGACGCGGAGGGCCTCCTCCTCCTCCCTCGCCCCAGCAGAGCTCTCCTCCTGCCGGAGGCCGAAAGCCTCCTCCGGCCCGGGGCTCTCCTGCTGGAGGCCGTCTTCGAGGAGGCGTGTAAGTACTACCAGCAGCGGAGCCTGAGCAGCACCCAGCTGACCGTGGACAAGCTGAAAAAGGGAGGCATGTTCCAGGCTCCCATCTCTCTGGCCTCCATCGTCAGGGACTACCTCAACGGAGAAGACGGGGGGCTGAAGGCGGCGGGGGGGCTTTCCCCACAACAAGGAGGAGGCAGAGGAGGCGCGGGCGGCGAGAAGGGGCCCGACAAGCTGCTGGGGTCCCTGGAGGCCGAACTGAAGGCCCTGGTGTCTCTGGAGGAGGTGAAGGGGAGTCTGGTGAGGGGCGGCGAGAAGGAGGTGGAGGCCGTGCGCGACAGCCTGGTGGAGCAGGAGGTGACTCGCCTGCTGTCGTCCGGCGAGCTGGACAGGGAGGCGGTGCTCCACCTCAACGCCGTCTTCGGCATGTTCCCCGGCCAGGCCTGGGGCGCCGCCAAGGCCGCCCTCCAGCTGCGCTGCAACGGCGAGGACACGCTGTCCAGCTGGGCCCCGCAGGTAGGACCGTCACAGTTATTACATCATCGTCTAATCGCGATTATTTGAGATAATCGTCATGATTGTTGAAATGTTGAAAGATTTTCACACATTTTAAAATAAAAAAAATCAGAAATAGCAGATCTACAAGCTTACAACGTGACTCACTTCGTGCCGCGTTGTAAGCTTGTAGATCAGCCATTTTACATCTATAATGTTTTTTAAAACATGTTAATCATTTCTTTGTATATTTCAGATATTTGTCATATCTGCCCTGTGCATTTTTTTTATTACGAAACCTAAAAGGCTTCGTATGTTTCACTGTTCAATGGCCAACACACACAATTAAATCGTTAATTGCAATTATTTGAGGAAAATGCTATTTTTGCCTAAGTCAGCTCCTCATGACACTGGCCACCTCTGGTAAAATGGCCTACAGTATCTCCTAATTGAAAAGGATCATGCTGTTCCCTCCTCTTTCAGTATAATGGCCTATCTCCCTAGTGTGACTTAGGCCAAAATAGACAATTTTTTTGGCCTAAGTCACCTGGTTTTGTGACTTAGGCCAAAACAATGGCCAAATGATTTTGACTTAACCCAAAATCATTTGGGTTAAGTTCATTCAAGTCAGGTTTAATCCTATTTACACCTATTTAAATCTCTTATGTTACATAACTTATGTTACAGAAATATAATATAGTTTTGTTTTGGATCAGTTTTTTTTCTTTTTCTGAAAAACTTAAAAAGATTACTTAGGCCAGGGGTTTTCAACCAGTGGGCCGGGGACCACCAGTGGTCCTTGAGGGGGTTCCAGGGGGTCCCCAGCAGAATTAATAGTTAGCAACCAAATTGACCCTTATATGTCTGTAACTCTGAGAGTGTACAAATGGAACCAAATGGACCCATAACGGGTCCATTTGGTTCCATTTGTACACTCTCAGAGTTAAATGAACACTGATGATGGTGATACAGTGTAGATTGGGACCCCCCAAGAAATCAAAATGGTTGAGTCCCTGGCATATCTTTTCAAATGGGGGTCCCTGGGCTAATATTTGTCAATTTGGGGGTCCTTCATGCGAAAAAGGTTGAAAACCACTGACTTAGGCCATTAGTTTAGCAAGGTGACGATTTGTAATCGTGATGACTGCCCTTCCCGCAGGACGTCTGGAAGACCATCCTCAGCCCCGTTCCGGCCCCCCCCGGCAGCGGCCCGTCAGCCTCAGGCCTCCCTTACACCAACGGCCAGCCCAAACAACAAAAGATCAGCCACAGATCCGGCCCCGTCACCAAATCCTTATCCAACCCCAAACCGCCCCACATTGGCTCCACCTCCAGCTTCCCGGCCGCCGCCGCCGCTAACACGGCGGCGCTGCCCGTGTTCGAGCTCCTGTGCCACGCCATCTTCCACTTCCAGCCCGGCTGGCTGCCCAGGTTCCTGGAGATCGCCCAGCAGCAGCAGGGCTCGGCGGGCCTGGGTCTGAGCCTGGCCTCGTCCTCCTGGGGATACCCCGGGGGCGGGGCTGGAGGAGGAGGAGGGAGGGGGGAAGGAAGGGGGGAAGGCAGCGAGGGAGGCAGCCTGCCCCTCTACAAGCGAGCCCTGGCCGTCCTGCCCGGATACGGGGCACCCGACAGACACCACCAGGTGGTCCAGGATCTGGAGGTGGAGCTGCTGCTGGTGAGCGGGCGTCCCAACGCCATCCTCCAGGCGCTGCGGATCCTGATGGGGCGGCAGCAGTGGGAGCGCGTCACCCAGGTACGGCGGTCGTGTAAAGTAACTAAGTACATTTACTCAAGTATTGTACTTTAACACATTGAGTGCCAATCGCGTAGATCTACGCGAACCTACTTAATTGCGCAGCGTGCCAGTCGCGTAGATCTAAGCGAAGTGGTCTTTTTTTCTTTTTTTTTACTCGCAGGTTCACATTTCATTGTAGGCCTCGTTCGCCACGACACATTTCATTGTAGCACCACCGGAAACGGAATTATCCATATCCGGAGATTTTCGTTCTCATCCGCTTCCACTCTAAAGCGGAAACTTAAACTCGATTTTCTCGGTTGTTGTTTTTCTCATCGCTGATCGCTGTTTAGCATAAACCGCTGTAGCTTCAAGATGGCGGATCGCAGATCGAAACGGTCTTCGCTGCTCGTCTCACACAGATCCCCTGTGTGTTTACAAACGGTTGAACGCGCGATTTTAACGGATTTAGAGAGGTCTGTGGCGACGTGAAAAAAACAACAATAAAACGCTGGCACTGGTGAGTACATTATGATATTAAACTCTGGCGTGGAATTTTTACTTTATTGGAGTGTTTCCAATTTTCAGTACCTTTACTTCTACTCCACTACATCTCAAGAGGCAAATATTGTGTTTTTACTCCACTACAATTATTTGAACACTTTAGTGACTAGTTACTTTGTAGATTGTGATTATTATTACAAAACACACATTACCCACTTCAGCCCTATATACTGTACATTTCGCCCATTTGAAAATAGCTGATCTACAATCTCAAGATGCGTCGCATTGTGAGCTTGTAGATCTGCTATTTTCAAAAGATTTTTGTACATTTTACACATTTGAAAACTTGTGAAATGGGACATTCTGCATGTACTTTAAGTGCATTTCGATACCAATACGTTTGTACTTTTACTCAAGTACACTTTTAATTCTGCACTTTTACCGTTACTTGTAACAGATATTTTTCTTCAATGCAGTATTGATACTTTTACCTTAAGTAAAACATTTGAGTACGGTACTTTTTCCCCCACCACTCTTTCCCAGGTGGCCCAGCGCTACGGCCAGCAGAGCCCGCTGCTCAACAAGGAGATCTTCACCACTCTGCTGTGCGAGGTGGCCCAACACCGGGACCTGGACCCCTACCTGGACCTCCTCTGGACCCTGTGCCCCGAGGACGTCACCGTCACCGCCATCCTCAACCTGGTGCTGAAGAACATCCCCTCCCACAACTTGCCTCCTCCCGCCTCCTCGTCCGGCCTGCTGTCCGGCTCGCCCTCCCCGGCCCCCTTCGGGGACCCCCTCCTCCACGGCCAGCTGACGGTGGGCCTGCTGAAGCCGCTGCTGAGCAGGGTCCTCCAGAGGGAGACCAAGCCCAGCCAGAGGTACGCCGACATCCTGCAGTCGCCCTCGTTCCCTCCTCCTCCTCCTCCCCCCCACCAGGCTGTGGGGGAGGCGGTGGGGGGGACGGGGGGGCCCGGCACGGCGGGCGGCTCGGCGGTCCGGGACGACCGCTTCGCCACGGAGCCGCCCGCCGCACAGGAGTGCTCTAAAGCCAAGACCATCCAGCAAGGAGGCAGGGTGACATTAGCTATTAATCCAGTCTGACACACACACACACACACACACACACACACACGCACACGCACGCACACGCACACGCACACACGCACACACACACACGTTTGTATTACTATACTTGTGAGGACATCAACACTTTAGCACAGCCATGTTCTGAACGCCATTTAAAAAAATAATTGTCATTTTTAACCGTAAGCCTAAAGCCGAAAAACAGCAGATCTATAAGCTCACAACTCGTCGCAGCGCGACGCGTTGCTTATAGATCAGCTATTTTTCGGTGCATGACACTGGCGCGCAACTAAGTATAAATCATGTTTATCTCTTAATTCCAATCCCTAAACCTAACCTCTAAGACACCTAAATGTCTAATCCTGACCTGAATGTTTTTCTAATTGTAAACGTATCTCGAAACTATAAACTATAAAACAACCATTTGTCTTGTGAGGACCAGGAAAACGGTTCTCACAATGTATATTTCTTCAAATTCTACTATACTTGGTCCTCGCAAGTATAGTAACACACACACACACACACACACACACACACACACACACACACACACGCACGCAGTATCACATCCTTGCGCGTTGAGGAAAAAGAACATGATCATAGAACATTCCACATGTTAACTGACTTGAGTTTACAATTTTAAAGTAGTACGTGTCTTATTTATCTTAGAGACAACGAAAACGACAATCAACACAATAACACAGGAGATTAAAGAAGCACCTTATTATATAGGTGTCTGTCTGGAAATAGACAATTTTAAAGGTTATTAACAACCAAGCACATGTGTTTGAGAACAGAACAATAAATCAGTATTATGAGATTATATTGTATGAGACACCATTTCTGGGGGCTGCGGCTGTCCTCAGACTGACTACTATAACCTATTAAATGACTACTGAACCATTGTACATACGTATTGATATCCATTCTAAGTCTGAATGTGTGTGTGTATATATATATATATGATATTATTTAAGTATTAAGCCCAAACATGGTCTTGAAGGCCCATGGCACAGTTAATGCATACAGTTGCATTGAATAGACCTGGCCTTTATGAAAAGACCACTGATAGTAATATATATACGTTGATATGTAGTAGAGGGCTTCGTACTTGTCTGCCTGCAAACTATTCTCTGCCATATAGTCATTTGTGTCTGCTATCTGTAGCCAAATATTTCTTCTAGGGCTGGGCAACATATGGATATTATATTGATCGATATATGAGACTAGATGACGTCTGGGATTTTTCATATCACATCGTGATATGGTTTTAATCACCTAAGCCTTATTTTATACTTTATACTATTTTATAAAATTGGCAAAATTAGCAAAAAATAGCTGATCTACAACTCACAGTGGCTTGGCTATTTTTGCTACTTTTGACACATTTTGAAAATGTAAAGACAATGTATGTTATTGCCACAGTATTACCGTCACAATATTTATATCGAGGTATTTGGTCAAACAATATGATGATATTTGATTTTGTCCACATCGCCCAGCCCTAATCCCTACTCCCTAATCCAGGGGTCTTCAACAGGGGGTCCGGGACCCCTAGGGGGTCCTCAGAGTTACTACAGGGGGTCCGCCAAATCTTTGTGTGATATGATTTTTTTTTTGTTTTTACCTTAACCACTTGAACCCTAGCGTCCCTAGCCAAAAAGTAGCAGATCTACAAGCTCACAACGCCTCGCGCTGCGAGGCGTTGTGAGCTTGTAGATCGGCTATTTTTGGCAAAGAGTTACAGGTGTAGACGGAAAAAGACGGAAAAAAGAGCAGCAAAAGTTTATCTGAAACACAATTTTATACAATATAGAGGGGGTCCCCGCTTCATCTCTCTCTCAGCTAAGGGGTTCATGGCCTGAAAACGTTGAAGACCCCTGACCTAGCCAGTTGTTGTTGCAGTGATTTGGGGGTTCATCATGCAACGTCATCTGTATCGACTATTGTCAGCACAAAGTGCGCTCCCTGTTGTGTTTTGAATGTACCTGTACAGCATGTGTGTTGTTTAAGGCAGGGTTTGGGTTCAGAGTCCATCCTCTGGTGTTTGTTTACCGTCTGGCTTTGTCTTCCTCTTTCAACTCTGAAGCTCAAATATTAACCACGATTGGATAGTGTAATAGTATTGTTAACCTCTTTTATGCTTAACTGTAAAAATCTGCTATCTCCTTCCTTCGTCTTCACCAACATTCTTATCTCATCTGTCTGTCTGTCTGTCTGACGTCCATCTTGTCTCATTCTGTCCCGTCTTTTAGTCCCACTCATGAGAAATTCCTTCCAAAATGCCCGATAAAAATGGCTCGCAGTTCTGTTCTAAATTAAATTTGGGGGTGGGAGGGGGGTAATTCTGTTAAGTCTCTCATGGGCACGGCGCGGGTCTAACTCACACACGCGTACGCACACACACATACACAGGAACTTTTTTTGCATAAGGTCATGATGTCTCGCTGCCTGGGCCCAGTGAGAGAGTAATGTCATTAGAGATGTTAAGGCCCTCTTGTCTTGTGTCTTCTTGTCCCATCTGCGGGAGCAAGCATATTCTCCATGCTCTATAACTGTGAATGTGCTGCTAACGCACCCAATCAGTGTTTCTCGTGGCCTTCCGCTGGACGTCAAGCCTTCTGAAATGGATCTCAGCCCGTCTTATGATCAAATGCTATGTTGTGTTACAAGTGCTGTAAACAAGTTCAAGTGTCCTTTCACTTCCCAGCTGCCTTCAGTGCATTTTTTCTAGCAATTTTAATCAAACTGAAATTATTTTTAATTCCTTTTTTTCAGATACGGACTACTTTTGAAACAATTTATTTTGTATCAGAGTTTTCTTTTTTTTTCTTTCTTTTTTTTTTACGAGTACTGTACAGTAGCTGGTATTCAGTTGGGTGGGTGATGGGGAGGGGCGGGGGGCCGGAGCAAGTCACAGTCATACTCTAAAATGCCACGGAACAATCTGAGTGCCTTCGGCAGCGTACTGCTTCTCATTTACAGCCCGGTGTCACATTTCTTATCTGTTCCTCAGATGGAATCGCACATAACCCTCAAGCAGGGACGCTGTGACGTTTACGCTGTCCTAGGACAGTGGTTCTCAAAGTGGATTCCAGGGACTCTCTGGGGGTCCTTTAGGGGGGGGTCTAAATTGGCCCTTACAAGTTTGTATCTCTGACAGTGTACAAATGGAACCAAATGGACCCGTCCATTTGGTTCCATTTTGTATACTGTCAGAGTTGAGGGGAGACCTTGAAATGTTAAAGTTTGAGAACCACTGCTCTAGGATCTGATCTCTTTGCTGTAGAGCTGTTAGAGGTTCCCAAACTTTTTTTTAGCACCATACCCAAAAGAGGAATTTGATAATGTCTCCCCCGGGACCCAAAGTAGTGAAAATAGCCAAATACAAGCTCACCATAATCTGCTATTTTCACTTCTTCTTAAACGTTTTTTTCTTTTACATTAATGGAATTTCTTTGATTTCTTTTTCTAAGATTTTATTTATGAAATTATTTTGAAAAATGTTTTACTTTTTTTTTTTATTGATTGATTTCTGATTTTTTTTCTTTGGCATTTTTGACGATCTTTTGAAATTATAATGAAAAAAATAATTTGTATTAAATGAAAAACGGGAGTATTAGCCCGCGACCCAGAAAAATGGGTCCGCACGACCCAGAAAAATGGGTCCTGACCTAGTGTTTGGGAAACACTGCTGTTGGGTACAGTATATACGGTGTATCACCATAAGTAGTTTACTGTGCAGAGTACAGTTATAATCTTTGCTCTTATGACTTTCAACCATTATAATTATGAGCTCACTGTTGGTGGTCTGACTTGCCTCCATTTGCTGATTATGACTTGCATTCCAAGTTTATGTACTTGAACAAACGTTCTGATAAGTCTTGTACAGTATGAACAGTATCAACTGAAATGACATTTGTTTTTGGAACACCCTGATTCCACCACTAAGGTGTACAGTAGGCCTGAATACATCTGTTAATTTGTTTATTTGGATAAAGGAATCTCTCCTGTATCCGCCGCCACCTGAGTGGCTTTGCAAAACCTGTGGTGATGGCACTCTTTTTGAAAAACATCATGTATCAAACGTTTTGAGTATTTATGAATGCAATTCAGTGTGTTATTAAAGTGAAGTTTAAACTTCTGTGCAGTCTCGCTTGGGTTTACAATGTGTAGTATGTAGTAGTTGGTCTGGTCATCAATATCTTCAGGATCACAATCAGAAATCAGTAGGAACTGTGTTCTCTTGCACATGTAATACTCATGTGTTCCAAGTCTATTCTGGTCGTTCTGGTTTGCTCAGCTCTGTCAGCATATTCCAGTATGGTTAATAATAGTGAATATTTGCAATATGCTATTGATTGTATGTACACATTAAATCCGTAGTGTTAATGAGAGTAAACATCGATTCTTACATTTACATTACAGTTAACACTCTGGATCTAACTGTGTTGGCTATGTTATGTATTTGAAAATGAGATTATATCTCCTCAGCCTTTGGGTCACAACTTTAATGTATTTACATTAGCCTACTAGTGCAATTACTGTTCGTTGGGTCACAAGTATGTCGCACTGACTGAGCCAAGACAAGTATGTCACTTTTAGGCCTGTTCAAATGTAATGTATCTTTAACTACTGTTTCAGAGAATTCTCACCACAAATCAACGGTTATGCTAGATAACATAGGCTAGATCATAAGGTCTATTCATGGTGGCCATCAGTTGTCATGTTGTCTTGAGTCAGGGTTCAGGCTTGTAATAAAATAACATATTATTCATTATTATATTATTATGTATCAGGGGTCGAGTGGCCGGCAGAGCGGCCAGTTCGATCCCAGGCTCCCCCAGAGTTAGCGTCGAAGTGTCCTTGAGCAAGACGCTGAACCCCTAATTACCCCTGATGAGCATGTCGGTGCCTTGCATGGTTTCCTCCGCCATTGGTGTATGAATGTGTGTGTGTGTGTGAATGGGTGAATGTAATGCACAATCTGTAAAGCGCTTTGTATTATTATCATCTATCATATTGCTAAAGAGAAAAAAGAAGGGAGCTTTTATTCTGCACTGGACTGATTATTGTAGCTTTGTAATTGTTCCATTTACTAACCAGAAGAGGGCAGTATTTGGAGATATGGGTCTGACAGAGGCTTGGCTGGAAATGGAGTGACATTGATTGATTGATTTTATTGATTGCTTTATTCGAAAATGTGAACAGCACATGCTATAGGTAGAGTAAAACACTTACTTAGGCTAAAAGGATAACACAAAAAAAGTCCATTGTGGTCCTATGTATGTATTCAATTCATCAACAGAGCATAGATGACATGGATGAGATACTGTAGATATACCATCTTATCAAATCCTCTATTCTTGATCCTGTTGTTCGGATTACATTCTCACTTCCTCTCTCCTAGGTGGTACTGTAGATAGGCTGTAGATCATGGGTCTTCAACAGGGGGTCCGGGACCCCTAGGGGGTCCTCAGAGTTACTACAGGGGGGTCCGCCAAATCTTTGTGTTATAGGATTTTTTTCCTTTTACCATAACCACTTCAACCATAGCATCCCTTTTCTGAGGAGAACTTTAGCCAAAAATAGCCGATCTACAAGCTCACAACGCCTCGCAGCGCGAGGCGTTGTGAGCTTGTAGATCGGCTATTTTTGGCAACGAGTTATAGGTGTATAGGGGAAAAATGAGCAGCAAAAGTTTATCTGAAACACAATTTTATACAATATAGAGGGGGTCCCTTCTTCATTTCTCTCTCAGCTAAGGGGTCCTTGGCCTGAAAACGTTGAAGACCCCTGCTGTAGATAGGCTGTCGATAGGCTACATCATGCACCACCACTTCTCACATCGTTCAAGGCTGGTTGGTGTCTGTCGGTAGTGGACAGTAACAGAGTAAATGTACTTGAGTACTGTACTTAAGAACAGATTCCGAGGATCTGTACTTTACTTGAGTATTAGATTGTTTTGATACTTATTATTCTTACTTACAAATAATTTCACTCAATTACATTTGTAGGAAGGCTGTAAAGTACTGAGTAGCCTACTTTTAAGTTGCCGGTTTAATTTTCTTCCCTGAATGCCAATTGGACAGACTTCTGCTCTCACACTAGCCGTGTTTCTGGCTTCCCCCTCCACTCGCCTCTTTGTTACATCTTGTATGGGAGTAGAAGTATTTAGTTCTGGTTCCTCAGTCATTTCTATGTTTTTATAGATGTTTCGGTAGGCTTTGTATAACGTAGTGGTTCTACAAGCACATCAGAGTGCATGCAGTGCAGGTGGTTTCAGAGAGTTACAAGGTCCTATACATTAATTGTGAAAACATTACAGCAATTCATTGATATAAAAATTAAGAAATGTACTTCTACTTTTACTTTTACTTTTTTTTTCGTAGCCATGTTCAAAGCATGTACTTTTGAATACTTAGATATATTTAAAAGCAATGAATGTTTTACTCTTACTTGAGTAACATTTTGACTGAGCTACTTTTACTTGTAGGGAAGTAAATTTGACCAGGAGTATCTGTACTCAAGTACTGGGGTCGAGTTCTTCACTGGCTGTGACTGGCAGAGATGTGACCGAGCAGCAGGGCCAGATCCTGAGTCCATGGGCCCCTGACCCCTCCCCCCCTTTACCTTGAACCTAAACCCATTTGCAACTATGTCTCAGTCCAATGGAGGTTGACCACTAAAGTGCTCTGTGCTCATCACCAGTGGCCAAGCAAACTTTATTTTCCCGCCATCAGCAGGGATGAAACCCATCTTTTTTTTAAACTTGTGAAGAAAGTTTACATAGGCTAACCTTTTTAAAGACGGGGGGCCGTGACCTGTATTGAGTAACCATAGTACATTGCTTTCTCTTATGATACCATTTAGTGAGTCTTATTTTGAAAAGCCACTACAGGAAGTCTGAGTCGCTACTTGCCGCTACCGTCGCTACTGCTGAATGGATTACGTTTTTGGAACGCCCATATTTACCTTTTTACCAACGTGAACACCATGCACTATGGAAGTACTGATCTTTTAATCATCCATTGCAGTAGTGGTGAGTCTCTCTCTCTCTGTGTCAATCATTTTTGAAAATAGCAGATCTACAAGCTTGTAGATCTTGTAGATGGGCTATGTAACTGAACAAACCCAGCCCTGCCAGACTTGACATGGATATGTCAATGGGCTGTTGACATAGCCACATAATATAGCCAATAAATATTTGTTATCCTTTTCCTTTTCTACTACACTACACTACCCACTACAGCTAGTGGTGCTTGAAATTGTGAACCCTTTAAATGTTTCTATATGTTTGCATAAATAGTCCTAAAGGTATATAAAGTTAACTTGAAGGTGAAATTAGAGTCAGGTGTGTTCAGTCACACAAATAATCAACCCACTTGGTTTGACAGAAGGCCTACTTGCCAAAAAAAAGACAACTCAAACAAAATAATAAGCCCATTTAGCTCCCTGAATAGTATTTGTAAGGGAGTGCATTGCTGCCTCAGCAGCATCTGTTTTATCTTCAATTGAAAGACAGTTTGTGAAAGGTTGTTTCTTGCATTGTTGAGGGGCATCCAGTTACAAACCAGATTTCGAATCGCTCATACCAGCAGTTAACTCTGAGTTCGATCAGAATTAACAACAGGGCAGGGAAGACTTCATTCGGTAATTAATACTCGGGAACAATGAAAGCTGCAAATGCATGCCCCACCCAGTTATGCAAGTACCCGTTGTCAGTGTCCCTTTCATGCCCATATAAAGAGTTCCATGTGAGGCATGCCTAAATATGGAGTCTAGAGGCCAGTCTATGACATTGTCATCGTTCTGGAAAAATGGATCTCCATATGCCTATATATGGGCATATTGGTCGGATCAGCGGTTCTGGACAACCGCCTATCCGACTGACTCCCTCAGGTCCTCGGCGATGCGCAAAACTTAGTTAATTTAACTCTGAGAGTGTACAAATGGAACAAAATGGACCTATGAGGGTCCATTTGGTTCCATTTGTACACTTTCAGAGTTACAGACCTGTAAAGGTCCATTTGGACCACTGGTAGTCCCAGGACTACAAGCGTTGAGAACCATAGTGCTTAAATCCAGAAACACTTCAATAAACAAGAAACAAGTCCATATTTGGGCAATGGCTTGTGCTACGTCTGTGCTCACGTCACGCCTAAAAGGCATTAGCCTATCATATAAAGACGGTCTAGCAGATTACCGTGACTGGAAGCAACAGCTGAAACCCACCCTCAGGAAAGATGGCCGACTGGAACGCCCTCATTGACAGGTTACATTCAATAGTGAAGCGGGACATCCAGGAAAGTGATGAGGAGGCGATCCGTGTCAAAGAGGAGAGCATCCTTGAGTTGGGGAAGCTGCTGGCGAAGACGGGACAGGCCGCAGAGCTCGGTGGTCTGTTGAAGTTTGTGCGACCCTTCCTCAACTCCATCTCCAAGGCCAAGGCGGTGCAGATGGTGCGCTCGCTGCTGGACCTCTTGCTGGACATGGAGGCCGCCACGGGCCAGGAGGTGGAGCTCTGCCTGGAGTGTATCGAGTGGGCCAAGACGGAGAAGAGGACCTTCCTCAGGCAGGCGCTGGAGGCTCGTCTCGTCTCGCTGTACGTCGACACAAAGCGCTACCAGGAGGCGCTACATTTAGGCTCCCAGCTCCTGCAGGAGCTGAAGAAGATGGACGACAAGGCTCTGCTGGTGGAGGTTCAGCTGTTGGAGAGCAAGACGTACCACGCCCTCAGCAACCTGCCCAAGGCTCGTGCCGCCCTCACCTCCGCCAGGACCACCGCCAACGCCATCTTCTGCCCGCCCAAACTACAGGCCGCACTGGACATGCAGTCAGGAATCATCCATGCGGCGGAGGAGAAGGATTGGAAGACGGCCTACTCATACTTCTACGAAGCCTTCGAGGGCTACGATTCCATCGACAGCCCCAGAGCTATCGCTGCTCTCAAATACATGCTGCTCTGCAAAATCATGCTCAACGCGGCGGAGGACGTGCAGGCTCTGATTAGTGGGAAGCTAGCTCTGCGGTACGCAGGGCGACAGATAGACTCATTGAAGTCTGTGGCACAAGCCAGCAAAAACAGGTCTCTGGCTGACTTTGAAAAGGCGCTGACGGAGTACAGAGCAGAGCTGAGCGATGACATCATCACCACGCACCTGACCAAACTCTACGACAACCTGTTTGAACAGAACCTCATCAGGGTCATAGAGCCGTTCTCCAGGGTCCAGATAGCACACATTTCCACCCTCATCAAACTCTCCAAGGGAGATGTGGAGAAGAAGTTGTCACAGATGATTCTGGACAAGAAGTTTCACGGCATTTTGGACCAGGGAGAAGGTTTGTTGATCATCTTTGACGAGCCACTGGTGGACAAGACTTACAAAGCAGCCCTGGAGACCATTCAGAACATGAGCAAAGTGGTCGACTCTCTCTACAACAAAGCCAAGAAGCTCACATAGTTAGACACACTGTTGACCATCTGTCTCTGTGGCAATATAGGATCACAGTCTCACCTGCACAAGAGACTCATTCTATATCTGCTGCTACACGTCTGCTTGCACAAGAATCATATTCTGCCTCATTTTATTTCTATTTGACCATTCGAATGCCTTAAGTATATTTGACATTGTGTCTTGTTATTTGACTTTGTTTCCCTTGTTTCTGTCTCTTATGACTTTGTTTTTAACTACAAAACGCTGGGAGCCTCTTTAAACCTGTGGTGTGACAATAAAGTTGGAGTTGAAATTGGCCATAATAACTTATGTTGATTTCTCACTTCCTCACTTCCTGTCTGGAGGAGGGAGAGAAGGAGAGTTTTAACTTCAACAGCCCAGCAAGTAAATAAACCAAGATGAAGAAAAAAACTATAACAAACAAAACAAAAACAGACCAACAGAACCAGACTGCCTTCCTTTCCTCTGTTCCTTTTGAGTCTGGTTCGGTTCTCGTTCTGTCCGGTTTAATTGCCAACTTCCATTGATCTCCCCCTATCCCCTGATCCCCTATCTTTTTTTGCTTTAAACCATTTCAGCAGGGATGAGAAGCACTAACTCACTGTTTCAACATCGGGTCCGGGGACCACCATGAGTCCAAATGTACCCTTATGGGTCTGTAACTCAAAGAGTTTTACAAATCGATCCAAATGGACCCTTATTTACCCTCCATTTGCTTCCAAAGAAAACCCCAATTGAATCAAATGGGCGTCCGTGGCCTAATGCATATCATCCTTGAAATAAAAAAGGTTCAATAAACACTTCAAGAAACAAGTCCATATTTGGGCAATGGCTTGTGCTACGTCTGTGCTCACGTCACGCCTAAAAGGCATTAGCCTATCATATAAAGACGGTCTAGCAGATTACTGTGACTGGAAGCAACAGCTGAAACCCACCCTCAGGAAAGATGGCCGACTGGAACGCCCTCATTGACAGGTTACATTCAATAGCGAAGCTGGAGGCTCGTCTCGTCTCGCTGTACGTCGACACAAAGCGCTACCAGGAGGCGCTACATTTAGGCTCCCAGCTCCTGCAGGAGCTGAAGAAGATGGACGACAAGGCTCTGCTGGTGGAGGTTCAGCTGTTGGAGAGCAAGACGTACCACGCCCTCAGCAACCTGCCCAAGGCTCGTGCCGCCCTCACCTCCGCCAGGACCACCGCCAACGCCATGTTCTGCCCGCCCAAACTACAGGCCGCACTGGACATGCAATCAGGAATCATCCATGCGGCGGAGGAGAAGGATTGGAAGACGGCCTACTCATACTTCTACGAAGCCTTCGAGGGCTACGATTCCATCGACAGCCCCAGAGCTATCGCTGCTCTCAAATACATGCTGCTCTGCAAAATCATGCTCAACGCGGCGGAGGACGTGCAGGCTCTGATTAGTGGGAAGCTAGCTCTGCGGTACGCAGGGCGACAGATAGACTCATTGAAGTCTGTGGCACAAGCCAGCAAAAACAGGTCTCTGGCTGACTTTGAAAAGGCGCTGACGGAGTACAGAGCAGAGCTGAGCGATGACATCATCACCACGCACCTGACCAAACTCTACGACAACCTGTTTGAACAGAACCTCATCAGGGTCATAGAGCCGTTCTCCAGGGTCCAGATAGCACACATTTCCACCCTCATCAAACTCTCCAAGGGAGATGTGGAGAAGAAGTTGTCACAGATGATTCTGGACAAGAAGTTTCACGGCATTGTGGACCAGGGAGAAGGTTTGTTGATCATCTTTGACGAGCCACTGGTGGACAAGACTTACAAAGCAGCCCTGGAGACCATTCAGAACATGAGCAAAGTGGTCGACTCTCTCTACAACAAAGCCAAGAAGCTCACATAGTTAGACACACTGTTGACCATCTGTCTCTCTGTGGCAATATAGGATCACAGTCTCACCTGCACAAGAGACTCATTCTATATCTGCTGCTACACGTCTGCTTGAACAAGAATCATATTCTGCCTCATTTTATTTCTATTTGACCATTCGAATTCCTTAAGTATATTTGACATTGTGTCTTGTTATTTGACTTTGTTTCCCTTGTTTCTGTCTTATGACTTTGTTTTTAACTACAAAACGCTGGGAGCCTCTTTAAACCTGTGGTGTGACAATAAAGTTGGAGTTGAAATTGGCCATAATAACTTATGTTGATTTCTCACTTCCTCACTTCCTGTCTGGAGGAGGGAGAGAAGGAGAGTTTTAACTTCAACAGCCCAGCAAGTAAATAAACCAAGATGAAGAAAGAAACTATAACAAACAAAACAAAAACAGACCAACAGAACCAGACTGCCTTCCTTTCCTCTGTTCCTTTTGAGTCTGTTTCGGTTCTCGTTCTGTCCGGTTTAATTGCCAACTTCCATTGATCTCCCCCTATCCCCTGATCCCCTATCTTTTTTTGCTTTAAACCATTTCAGCAGGGATGAGAAGCACTAACTCACTGTTTCAACATCGGGTCCGGGGACCACCATGAGTCCAAATGTACCCTTATGGGTCTGTAACTCAAAGAGTTTTACAAATCGATCCAAATGGACCCTTATTTACCCTCCATTTGCTTCCAAAGAAAACCCCAATTGAATCAAATGGGCGTCCGTGGCCTAATGCATATCATCCTTGAAATAAAAAGGTTGACAATTACTGCACTGACTACCCCCTCACACGGTGACCCCCTTCAGGCTTTACTACAAAGACTTGTGCTAATTAAAAAAAAATGCAAAGAAACTTAGCACTTTAGAAGTTCTGTAATCTGGTATTTTTTAAAATACTGACCAAAGGATTAATAGCCAAAAATAGCCAATCTACGAGCTTGTACGACGATGGAGCATAAAAGAAAGCATTAGAAGGACAAAACCTTGCAAGGAGGAAAGGGAGCAATGGAAAATGACAGAACAGTATGCTTTGGCTGGAGCTCAGCCGGAGAGACCGGGGAAGGAGACACAAGAGGAAGGAGAGAATGGGCAACTCCAGAACCAACTGGACTCATAGTGGAGGTGTTAGGACCCAAAAATAGGCTGTTGACTTCAAGTCATGATGCAAAGGTCCCCTTTGGTATGGAAGTACCTGAGGGCCATAGGAAAACATTTATCCAAAGAGACGAGTTAGATCACCCTTCATTTATGAAATATACATGTTTTAAAAAATGGCCGCCACCATTTACAGCAATACAGCAAAAACAATATCTTTGCTTCTGTTAAAGCTATAACAATAATATTGGTGTCAAAGTGTACATTTTTGGGGTCAAGTAATCCAATTCAATAGGTTTCAAGGCAAAAAATAATAATCATTTTCTCAATGCCATGAAAACAGGGCTAAAATATGCTAATTTAATTGGAAAATGTTGTTTTAACAGGGTAACTTTACATTTTTCCCCACTCTAAAACCTTAATTTAGTTTCCCCTTTGGCATGGAAGTACCTTAGGACCATAGGAAAACATTTATCCAAAGAGACGAGTTAGATCACCCTTCATTTCTGAAATATACACGTTTTAAAAAATGGCCGCCACCATTTACAGCAATACAGCAGAACCAATATCTTTGCTTCTGTTAAAGCTATAATAATATTATTGGTGTCAAAGTGTACATTTTTGGGGTCAAATAATCCAATTCAATAGGTTTCCAGGCAAAAAACCCAATCATTTTCTTATTACCATTGAAAACAGGGGTAAAATATGCACATTTTATTAGAAAAATACGTAAATAACGGGTAACTTTCCATTTATTTCCCCATTAAAACTTTAATTTATTTTTCCCTTTGGCATGGAAGTACCTTAGGGGAATAGGAAATAAATTATCCAAAGACACAAACTAGATAAGACGTCATTTCTAAAGTATTTGTGTTTTAAAAAATGGCAGCCACCATTTACAGCAATATAGCATAGCCCATATCTTTGCTTCTGTTAGGGCTATGATGATAATATTGGTGTCAAAGTGTACATTTCTGGAGCCAAGGAATACAATTACATAGGTTCCAAGACTAAAAAAACCAATAGTTTTCTCATTACCCTCACAATGGGGGTGAAATATGCACATTTCATCAACAAAATAAAGGACATTAAAATGTTCCCCCTATAAAAAAAACTTTAAGAAGTACAACCTCTTATGCACATGCCATATGCTCTATGTGTGTCTGTCCAATCTAGGAAACCAGTAAAAAAAAGGAAAAAACAGCACCCTCTGCTATTTTTTTCCTTAAGATTTGACTGCTGGGGGGGACCTCCCAATAGAATATGGATAACAGGATGGTGGCCATTAGGTCCGCCCTCAGCCCTCCACTTCCGGTCTACGTGTCTTTGTTTACATTCCTAACATTCCTAACTATACACGTTGTATCAGGAGCTCCCGACAGATTCAGCTGCAGAGCTCTGAATCTGTCTTGAGAGATTGATTGATTGATTGATTGATGTACTTTATTTAGTAAGACATGAGAACAACAGTACATGGAAGTACAAATTCACAATACAAGGTCTACTAAACTGGAAGACTCATAAAAGCACTGAGCTTGTTTCAAATGAGTTCCCCACGCACACAAATCATGATGACATATAAGAGACAGACAGATATACACAACTATTATAGAATGTCATACAATCAGTTTACAGGTTACTGGTACAGTATGAAGAGTGATAAATATGTACAAAAGAAGAAGGAGAGAGAGGGGGGGTAGGGGGTAGGGGGTAGATTAGTGTCTGTCTGACTGTAAGTGTATATGTCTGACTGCTATCACCTGAGAGTTACACCTGTTGCTGCCACAAAACATAAATTCTGCACAAGGGACTGCGACAATTTGATTAAATCAGAGGTGACAGAAAATCTGAGACACTTTGAGGTTCAATTTGAGGTTTGTATTACTTTCTCATTGAATACAGAATGTTTTTTATGTTAACTGTGCCATTATTGATCAAAAGGTGGACAGAGCAAGAAGAAGACATGAAGAGTCTGTGATCCCAGTAAAAACACAGTGCATGAATGGTGGTGGCAAGTTCACTGCACAGGCTATACTCTCATGCTCATCATCATCCTCATGTGAATAAACCACACCGTGTTTCTTCTGTGGTGAAGTTGGCAACAGAAAGGAACTAAGGACGGCTTCCACCCTGGGATTGGATCGAAAAGTGAAATAATGTGCTCAGGTGCTGGGTGACAAGTGTCTGTTAGCTAAACAAGCTGCTGGTGACATGGTAGCTATGGAGGCAGTGCATCATCGTGCATGCCTGACTAGGCTCTATAGAAAAGCAGAAACCGCCGTTGTGACACGACAGAAAATAAGGCAACACAGGTCATCAGAGCACATGTCCTCAATGAATTGTTTGAGTCAATCAATTATTATTAAATGTAACACCACGCGCCTTCGAGAGGATATTGACATCAG
Organism: Gymnoscopelus microlampas; assembly: GCF_963454915.1. Taxonomy (NCBI): domain Eukaryota; kingdom Metazoa; phylum Chordata; class Actinopteri; order Myctophiformes; family Myctophidae; genus Gymnoscopelus; species Gymnoscopelus microlampas. Next base: position 46,433,955 of record NC_139950.1, read on the forward strand.
ATCTGTGCGACTAGATCGTGGCTGGTCCCTGTTATGTTGTTTGATGATGACCTGAAAGCTTTTGTTGGCATGAAAAGCAACACATTTACTGATGTCTCCATCATCTTCAGAGCAGCTAAAATCCTCCGGGAAGAATATCTTCCGATGAAACAATAATTTACAGGTTCCTTCACAGCCTCCTGATTCAATCCCACCCCAGCTGCAATTGTTCCTAAAGATGCTTCTGGATGGATAAGGTATTGACCAGCCAGCCCCTGAACCAGAGAAGTGCCAGGTTGCTACATCAATTGGGCAGCAAATCATTTACAACTCTGTGAAATGCAGATCCAAGAAATGTCCGTAGTGTTAGTTGTCACATAAGAGAAAGGGAACCACAGCTTCACTGTATCTGGCAATGAATCTGCACCTGCATACTGGCAGTAAACACCAGGTGGATACCATGCATAAGCGAGGTATGGTGTATCATGTGATCGCTTGAAAACATTGAGTACAGTGATCAATCAGTGGGAGCAGATTGGTGTGGTGGTCCCACCTCAGGCAGTGTCATCACTAATGGTGGTTTTGACAACATTGACCTCAACCCATCGTCAACAACAGCAAAATCAGCCCTCCACGGGACATGCATAAGCATTCAGCAGCACTTCCCGTCAGATGACCAACAAACAGCCAATCTCACTAACATCCTAGTTCCAGCTAAGATGGGGAAGAAGCATGTACAATCCTTTCCAGCTTTCTACACAACAATGGATCTGGATGTTTCACTCCAAACTGATGTTCCTGCCCTTAATACAAACAGTCATCCTCAGCCAGCCTCTTGTCCTCTCAGCAACATACTTGAAGAAGGCTCCCAGTGGTTGGAGAGAGTCACCGACACCTTTTGGGGAAAGACAACCTTGAGGATGAAGAATGGATCTCATGGGGTGCATATTATGCAAGCATTGCAGAGCCTTGTTCAGCCCCCCCATCCAGATCATACACACTGCCACTGTTCACAGAGTCTCCTACCAGTCCCACTATGGCTTGGCTTGGCTTGGCATGCAATGAATGTCCTCCTTCAAGCAATCAACTACCTAAATCCAGGTCAGACACCAGTCATGTTAGCTGATCAACCCCTATTCACACTTGCCAAAAAAGATGCTCTGGAGTGTGTCTGGAGACTGGCTGGATGAATGGCAGTGGATGGACTACAGCTCTCACCAATAGTGGTAATTCAACTAGTGGCAAAGCTCAGTCTTTCATTGGTGTTGACCACATCTGCAGAACCTGGTACATGCATCAGGTGTCTGTAGCTGCTCTGTACTTGTGATGAAGGCTTATGAGCGATATTTGGAAAAGGCTGTAAATGATGAGTCGAGCCCCCTCTTCCTTTTGCCCTTTGATGAATGGCTTCAATTTCAATTATTTCAAGGGACTTGCCAGAACTGGTTATTTGCAAGTGCAAGACTCAAATTACCACAACAACCCCATTGTCATGGTAGTAAGAAAATTATTGGGGATTTGTTTTGCCTTGAAACCTAATTAATTGGATTCCTTGACCCTAAAAATGTTTACCATTATAGCTTTAACAGAAGTAAATATGGGTTCTGCTGTATCACTTCAAATGGTGGCGGCCATTTTTAAAAACGCATATATTTCAGAAATGAAGAGTGATCTTATTTGTCTCTTTGGATCATTTCTTTCTTAGTGCTCTAAGGTACTTCTATACCAAAGGGAAAAGTAAATCAAAGTTTTAGAGGAGGGGGGGGTAAGTTACCCTGTTAAAATATATTCTTCAAATGAAATTAACATATTTTACCCCCCGCTGTCATGGCAATTAGTAAAGCATTGGGTATTTTACATTGAAACCTATTTAATTGAATTCCTCAACCCCAAAAATGTACAATTTGACACCAATATTATTACTATAGCTCTAACAGAAGCAAAGATATGGGGTCTGGTGTAATAGTGGTAAATTGTCGGCGGCCATTTTTAAAAACGCCTATAATAAAAAAAAGAAGGGTGATCTAACTCGTCTCTTTGGATAATTCTTTTCCTATGGCCCTAAGGTACTTCCATACCAAAGGGGACCTTTGCATCATGACTTGAAGTCAAATGTTGCTTAGCACCTCCACTATCACCCAGGAAGCAAAGAGATTGCTTTTCACGAAACTTCCAACAAACTGGAGCTAAACATTCTCTCTTTGCCTCCCTTTCTTTATCAATCATAACCCTGTCTTTATTTGTATTTATTTATTTTTTCATTCATTTATTAGTGCAGTGGTCCTCAGTTAAATTACTGAGTTAGGAACCAAATAGTTATTGTATGGTGGGTAAACAAAGAGATTGCTTTTCATGAAACTTCCAACAGACTGGAGCTAAACATTCTCACTTTGCCTCCCTTTCTTTATCAATCATAACCCTGTCTTTATTTGTATGTATTTATTTTTTCATTCTTTTATTAGTGCAGTGGTCCTCAGTTAAATTACTGAGTTAGGAACCAAATAGTTATTGTATGGTATGTTATTGTCGCTATTCTTTATTCTTAATTTTTTTTCCTCAGAACTTTGGAAGAAAGTCTGGGATGTTCCAGGTACTGTTCCTGTCATTTGTATTACATGGACAACAACAGGAACAGTACCTGTCTAGTTTATTGTCTCCGCCAGGCCGAAAGAGTATGTTTTAGCCTCCGTCCGTCCGTGTGTGTGTGTGTGTGTATGTCCGTGTGTTAGCAGCTAATCTCTGGCACCGTTGGCCCGGTCGCTGCGAAACTGTGCACACACACTCCCTGGATGCCAATTCAGAACCTCTGCCTCAATTTTTCACATGGGCCTGTTATAGCGCCACCTGGAGGCCGATTTGTGCAAAACCCATTTTTTTACATTACTCCTACAGATTTTATCCAAACATCATGCAAATCCATCCTCATTGGCTAAGGTTCGCTTCCAAAATTAGCAGGATTGCTCCGTTTTGAACAAAATGCAGACATGATCTAAGAATAAATGGCACCCTTTTCACATTGGCCTATTATAGCGCCACCAGGAGGCCACAATAACGTACCTGACCTGGCGGAGACCTGTGCTCCGAGGAGCACTTTTTCTAGTTTCTGTTGTTTCCCCCAGTTGAGTGAGGATCAAATATGTTGTGTAGAACAGTGGTTCTCAGCATTTTGATGTCAAGGAAGGACCCCGAATGAATATGTATTTGGCCGTAGACCGCCATCAGAAATTATTTTGTGTCAAGGAACCCGATAAGAGACGATTTGTGTTAAAAAGGCGTTTAAGTGGTTAAACTGACTTTGATGCTATATTAACCAGGTATAGATAGTGTTCGAGATAGATGAGCAGTGCAGAAATAAATGTAACCCCATTTTCAGAGGAGCTAAAAAACTAAAAACAATATAATGAAAGAATTATCTAAACACAAATATAACATGCTCTTTATTGGAGAATGAAAAATAAGTCAGGGTGCTGATATTATGCATGTTGGCTCACTGGAAAGGCTCTGCTACATTAAATGGAAGAGCCCAATTTGTCAGAAATAAAATAACTAGATCTTCAGCGCCCCAGCAGCTGGCCATGGTGTGAATTCTTCATGTCTCTACTCACTGTCACTTTGTGCGCCCCAGCAGCTCACCTGGTAGAGCGTATATTATGACATTTAAGCCTGTAGACAATGGCGGAGACAATTAACAAAATGCAGGGACCAAGAAATTTGACCATGATTGATACAGTGGTTTAACATAACATAATCTCCCCCTTATACCTGGCTGAGATAATAATAAAGAAACAAACAAACAAGATGGGGTCTACTAACGGTGTTGCTCCCATGTTTATCTCGGACTTCATGAGGCCAACCTGTGATGTATCTACGACATGTGACTAAAGTTTTGGTCCAGGTTTTAGGGATTCCAAACTGACTTGTTGTATGAAATCCAAGTGACATATTTGAAAAGATATAAAACATGCAGGAACAAATAAGTGGAGGTTCTTCCTTGGCCTAATGGCAGCATGGACAGTCTTTTTCTTCTTCATGTTCTTCTGTCTTTTTCAGGCTGGCAGCTCCAGCTCGGGTTCCGGCTCCGGTTCCGGCTCCAGCTCCAGCTCCGGCTCCAGCTCCGGCTCCGGCTCCGGCTCCGGCTCCGGCTCCTGCTCCTGCTCCAGCTCCAGCTCCGGCTCCAGCTCCGGCTCTGGCTCCGGCTCCTTCTCCTTACCCACACAGCATGGACAATCGTCGTCGTCCTCGTGTTCATGTTCTACTTCTACTTCTCCTTCTTCGTCTTTTTCTTTTTCACATACGCTACTCATATCCTGATCCTGCTTTCTCCTGATCGAAGCCTGGGTATTGTGAACTTCCTTGATGTGCATCAGGTGTCTCGAGAGTTCTGAACACCTCTTAGTAAAATCTTCATTTAACTTTCTGCTTTTGCCTAGCTCTGTGTTGGTTTGGTCCAGATCCATCTGGAGCTTTCTTTCTTTCTGGTAGCTTTCAGTGAGCACCCTCCGGTGCTCATCCTTCATCACCTTTTCCTTTTCTTGCCACTCCTTCCTTGCCTTTTCCCATTTTTTTTGCTTCTCATCCATATTCTGCTTGAGTTTCCTCATGTCTTCCTCCCTCTTAGAAGCAGACTCTTTGAGGTCGGCGATCTCTGTGTCCCTCTCAGAAACAGTCTCTTTGAGGCCTGTGATTTCTTCATCCCTCTTAGACAGAGTCTCTTTGAGCTCGGTGTTCTCTTCCTCCTTCTTAGTCAGACTCTCTTTGAGGTCGGCAATTTCTACATTGAGGGCCGTGTTTTCTTCTTCCTTCTCAGCCAGACTTGCTTCGAGGTCTTTGATCTCTTCCTCCCTCTTGGTCAGAGTCTCTTTGAGGTCATTGTTCTCCTTACTGAGGATGGCGTTTGCTTCTTCCTGCTCAGCCATACTGCTTTTGAGGCTTGCAATCTCTTCGTCCCTCTCAATCAAAGTCTGTTTGGCAACTTTGAGGGCTGCTCTGTCTTTCTCCAACTGTTTAATCTTTTTCTCTGCAGCGTATAAATCGTCACCCAATTTGTCCTTCGCTTTAGCCAGTTGTGCTTTCAATTTCGCCTTCATTTCGCTCATCTCCGCGTCGTGGCTGTCCTGTAGACTACTTATCTCGCCTCTCATTAGACTTTTCTGATCATCGAGTTGGTCCTGCAAGCCAGACACCTTGTCTTTCATGTCCAGTAACTTTTCTTTCAGTTGTGTTTTCTTCTCTTCGAAGAGCTTTTGTTTTCTCTGCATGTCCTCCTTCAATTGTGTTGCCTTCTCCTCCATAGAATCCTTCGTCTCAGCCAGTGCATCCAACAATAGTTTTTTCTCCTCATCCCAGTCCCCTTCATCCTCTTCTTTAATTTCTTTTTTCACAGGCATCTCACCATACTCTGGCTCTGCAGGCATCTCTTCTTTTGGTTGAGGCTCTGGTGACTCCTCTGTGGGGCTCTCATCGTCTGAAGGCTTGAGGTCCTCACTTTCGAGGACCGCTTTCGGTTGTTCACTGTCATCCTTTTTTGGAGGTGCTGTCTTCGGTCTACGTGGTGGAAGTCTGGGGGACCTGGGAGACATGCTCGACAAGATTCGAAGCAGCCGCTGGTTTTCACTGTCTATACGACGGACCTCATCATTGGTAAAGGAGTAGTTTTTTCTGAGAGTACCGCCAACCTTCACACCCAAAGAGGGGTCCATCATTTGCCTTTCACAGTCTATACGAGGGACTTCATCATTGGTAGAAGAATAGTTTTTCCTGTTAGTACTCCCAACCTTCACACCTAAAGAGGGGTCTATCATTGTCTTCTCGCCACAGTCTACACAACGGACTTCATCATTATTGGTTAAGTCGTTTCTCTTGTTTCCAACCTTCACACCTAAAGAGGGTTCCATCATTTGCTCTCAGTATTTCTGAAATACCAAAATACAGAAACCTCTATACTATGAAATAGAAATTGTATTTTGTATATCAATTATATAAACATTAACACTGTTATCCTGTTTGATTCCTCCTGTACACATTATTCAACATGCTGCTGGATGTCATTATATAGGCTTATGTCTTCGGCGTGATGTAACACAACGCAGCACAAACCGTTGCCCAAATATGAACTTCCAGGCAGTGCACCTTCTCACTTTTCCACAAATACACTATGAAAAGGCTTCGGGTGGGAACAGTTTTGCACACATCTCTGTGTGGACACACCAGACTATATATATATATATATATATATATATATATATGTATATATATATATATATACAGTATATATTAGAGATGATAAGGTAACGTTAGAATGATCGGAAGGCAAATGTTGAAGGTCTCCGCCAGTACTGTTCCTGATTAATCCTGTCTTACCTCACTTCAAAAGATATAAATGATCTTTTGAAGTGACACACCTATTTATAGGTCTCTATTTCATCATGCGTCTCGCTAGCCAATCAAAGCACACCCTTTCAACATATTGTCACGTGAAGCTTGACCAATGTTAGCTTGGTGGACACACGGAAGGACGAGAACGAAAACATAGTCTCCTGGCGGAGACAACTACCAAGATGTATGACACCTGAATTTACCCACAGAATAAAGGTCTATAGCCTAAATTGATATCCATCTATACATACAGACAGACAGACAGGCAGACAGACAGACTTTCTGTCTGTGAGCACAGCTGTCCTGTGCTCTCATTGGCTGTAACACAGATCTTCTCATACTGTAGACAGTAAAAAGTATGGACAGCGTTATGCCCATAGACTCTAAATGAAGCCTATTTTTCAGCAATTTCAAATCCGCCATCTTTCTATATCCGGTCTGAAAGATGTACACGGAAATGAATGCTTTTGGTTGGGACCCGAGCAGCGGTGGGGAATTAATGGTTTTGGTTGTGTACTGTAGCTCTTGCCAATCAAATCATCACCGACAACAAGCTCTCATTACACCTGGGCAAAACGGAATGCATCCTCTTTGGAAGCTATTTGCGGAGTATTGATCGTAAAGTCAGTAAGAATACCCTGAAGATTCTTGCAGTGGCCCTCATACAAGGTCATTACGATTATGCATGTACTTCATGGTATCACAACACCTCCAAGGCCTTAAAAACAAGGCTCCAAACATCCCAAAACAAACTTGTAAGGCTACTTCTTGGCCTCAATTACAAAACCCATCTAACCCCTGATCATTTTGATAGGATTGGATGGCTTAGGGTTGAGGACAGAGTACAGCAACTTGCTATGGGCCTGGTCTTCAAGATATACCACAACATTGGGATCCCCCTGTATTTGTCAAAATACTTCCAAAATGTTAATGATGTCCATGATCACAATACCAGAGGCAGCTCCACAAACCTTGTCCAACCCTTTTTTGGCTCAACAAAGGGAAGTAACTCGTTCTCATGCTATTCCTCAAAAATGTGGAACGCCCTACCAAAAGGAGTAAAGGAGTGTAAAACCCTACTCTCCTTCAAAACTGCCCTAAAGATACACCTTCAGGAGGCTGCAATTGGAAAATGGCCCCTGTCTAAGTCCTAACCTTACCTACCCCCCCCCCTTCTCCTTCTTCTTTTGTACATATTTCTCACTCTTTATACCAGTAACCTGTAAACTGATTGTATGACATTCTATTGTAGTTGTGTATAACTGTCTGTCTCTTATATGTCACCATGATTTGTGTGCATGGGGAACTCATTTGAAACAAGCTCAGTGCTTTTATGAGTCTTCCAGTTTAGTAGACCTCGTATTGTGAATTTGTACTTCCATGTACTGTTGTTCTCATGTCTTACTAAATAAAGTACATCAATCAAATCAGGTAGCCACGCCCCTCCTACAGCATACCCTACTTTATCATCAATTTTTAAATAAATGGGATCATAATTTACCAAAACACATATCTTAGTGATTAAAAGAAGACTTTAAACTAGTGACTGGAAGCATATAGTATTTATGACAATGTTTTTAAGGTAAGGCAAAAACCCATCCACTTGAATGGAGCCTAATTGCTTCTAACACCAGCAGGGGTGAAACTAACAGCAATATAAACTGTCACTTCCTATACAGCCTGAATTTACAACTCGGAAGCCGGCCCCTTGCATGCTCACCCAGCTCAGGTCTCCAAGCCTGTCATGGGGAAACAACAATAATATATAAAATAAAATAAACTAGACAGGTAAATAAACTAGAAAGGGGCCTGCACTCAGTGGAGACTTCATCTATGACATAAGTGATCGTCTCAATTTCGGGAAAGGTTTCTGTCCGATCCAACTGCCATTGACTTCCATTATAAAATTAAAGTTGTATAAAAAAGGTAATCTTCCTTGACTTACTGGCAGCGTGCCCAATACATTTGGTGTTGGTCGGTCCAGAGGTTTGCATTAGCTGCTGACAAACACACCGACACACACATATGGGCGAAAACATAATCTCCCCATGCCTTTAGCTTGGTGAAGATTTGATTTGATTTATTTGACATTAGATTGAAAAAGGAAAACACATAGACATAGACATGCTTCTCAGAAATAGGAATGTCAAGGATAAAACACAGTAAAGTCACAAAGTCACAAGGTTGATCTGAGCCCATTGACCTCCATTATAAAATGTAAGTTAGATATTACAGCAATCATAAAACTTATATAAAACATGTGCACTGGTTGGTCCAGTGGTTTGTGAGATGAGCTACGGACACCAGACAGACATACACAGAATCTCAGTGCCATGCAATGCAGACGATGGATTCTCTCTAGGTTGTTTGGTATCGATACTACTAGTGGTCTTGGACAGGTTGATTTATGCTTTCGAATGGGTTAACAAAAAAAACATCAATCTTAAGTAGAGTCGGATTAAATTACTTTGAGATTACTAGGTGGTTTAACTTACTGGTTCTCAACATCGGGTCTGGGGCCCACCAGGGGGTTCAAATTGACCTTTACAGGTCTGTAGCTCTAGAGTTTGGCCATAATCGGCCATAAGCAGAGTTAAATTATAGCACTAAGGACATAACTATGTAGAGTAAGGTCCCAGAGTTGAAAAGCATATCAAATGGGGGTCTGTATGATCTAATGCATATCAAACTGGGGATCCTTGAAATTAAATAGTTTGACAAGTTTTAAGTTACTTCAGGTAACTTTGTCTATAACTGTGGCTCCTGCAGAGCCATGATGTAAAAGAGGTCAAAGAGAGAATGTTTTGCCGTTTGTATAATCTTGTCCATCATTTGACTCTAAAGTAGAATCAGTCTATTCGCGATTGCCTCTGCGCATCATTTCATCCAGCATTGACTGTTCTCGCATTATCTCCTCTTCTTGGGCCATGATACGCTTCATTTCGTTGTCGTCTTGTCTCCTGGACTCGGCCTGGGATCTGTGAACCTCCATGATATGGTTCAGTTGTGTCCGGAGATCGCCAATCTCTTCTTGGTATTGTCGTATTTGCTCATCCTTCATTTGTATCTGCTCATCCTTCACTTCCAGTAGTCTCTGGAGCTCGTCGATGCGCTGGGCCGCACTCATGGTGGCTTAAATTTGTTTGCTCTCAAAACACCGAAATACAGAACTATCAAATACAAATCTGAATTACATACGGAAAAATGTATTCTGTAGTTGTAATGTGCAGTATGCAGTATGATAAAGGGTACTGTGAAAGCATTCTAGCTGTTGCTGCATTATACAGGCCTGTGACATGGGCGTGATGTACGCACAGACGTAGCACAAACCACTGCCCAAATATGGACTTCTGGGCAGTAGTGTGATATGTGGGAATTTCTGAACTTTCTGTTCATTTTAAGCTTATCTGCATCTTTCCTGCGATCACTCATTCAAATCTATAAGCTTGTCTTAGACTGTTTGAGCCCCCTCTCCACCACTGAGAGTAACATAAAATACCTTTTAATGGACTATCAATAAATAGGGTTTCCACCCTTCCTGAACCTGCCTGGACAGTCCAGGAATGTTGTAGTCTGCACATCCATGAGTGTTGCACATTAGTGTTGGTTGACCACAAATCCTATTCTGGGCATAACAGGGACCATTCTGCAAAAATAGCTAAACATTTGGTGAGAATATCAGCTCTAGAAGCTCACAACGTGTTGTGAGCTTGTGGGGCTTATATTTTCGCTATGTGACAGGTGACGGGTTAATGAAATGTATATGGGTTCCAATGTCTTTTTTCCAGACGCAATTTGACCCAATCAAATATTTTAGAATCAGACTGTACTCTGTAATCAAAGTGTTCTGATGGTTTTATAGATTCCTATATGTAGTTACTGTACGCATTATGTTCCTGAACCAAGTTTTAACACTATTCATATTGTAGCTACCACCATCAGAAATTATTTGAGAAACAAGCTTTGTTTTTGATGCACTTTGTCCAAATTGAATAAAGCTGTTATTACACATAACCGTCACTTTATTGTATCATAAAATGTGTTGTTTTCCTGAAGCTTAAAAAGCCTTTCTCTTGTTTAACTTTAATCTTCAAAATTGTATTTTTTCTTTAATTATGGCACATATTTGCTTCCAAACTCTTGTCATATATTAGACGAGGACCAACATTGAGCTGATATGCATTATTTTCGTATCGACAAACTTATTTCAGCTGTGGATTTTAGGTGAACGAAAGACAAGTATTTGCAGATTCTGAATCTGTGATCAAGTCAGAAGAGTTCACAGAAACAGAAAAATTTCGGCATATCTCGTCTGTCAAGATGCACATAAACACTAGTCCAATCCCAATACTCGGATACCTGCCTCCACGCCTCCTCTGTCCTCGAGCATGGCGGTGTGCGCCGGTGAAATTGATGAGCTGCCGAGATATGTGACCACCTTGTGGACTTCACATAAAGTCAATGTCCAAACATAAAATCACTGCTGTTTGTTTATTAACCCATTAAGACCAGGAACGCATCTGTGTCATATTAAGATTTCTTTGGGCTATTCAAAAACAGCAGATCTACAAGCAGATGTTAAAGCTAACATTTGTAACTCAAATCTTTGCTTCTGGGGGATTCTACAAATGTCTTTTAAACAACAGTTTTTCTGTTGCAATATCAGTGGTCCTCAAACTTTTTCATGTCAAGGACCACCCAAAATAATATGTATTTGGCCGTGGACCCCATCTCAAAATATGTTGTTCCAGGCACCCCCCAGAAGCAAAGATTACAAAAGTTCGATTTAAAGAATATATTATTCAAAGATTTGCACAAATTTTCAAGATTTTTCTAAAATAGTAGATCTACAAGTGCCGCGCTACAAGCTTGTATATCTGCTATTTTTGAATAGCCAAAGGGATCTAAAAGTGACACGGAGATGAGTTCCCAGTCTGAATGGGTTAACAGAGTGGTATTTGGGCTACGTATTGCTCAATGCACGTTGTGAGAAGTCCTTTTGAATCCAAATCACTAGTGCAGGTAGCCAGTGTGCAGAGCTCCATACATGATGCTAGTTTTCAATCTAATGCTAGTAGATGCTAATTCAGGGGTCCCGAGTTGATGCCAGCCAGTCCACATTCTCGCATCGGATCACAGTTCCGCTAACCGGTTTAGTACAGCACAATCAATAGCTGAATCAAGTAACACAGTATTTTCTGAACGTACCAACTACTACTTGTCAATAAATGACGGCAGCCTGTGTGTGTGTGTGTGTGTGTGTGTGTGTGTGTGTGTGTGTGTGTGTGTGTGTGCGTGTGTGCGTGCGTGCGTTACATCAGACCAGAGCTGGCTGAACGGGCTGATGGGAAAGATTCCCCTCCGGTTATCCAATGCCTGTTGTACCCGTTGTCAGACTACACGTTGTAGGCTACTCGAGTTCTTTGTACTTGGAGGCCAGTCTATGATCGTCAGTACTATATGGTCATATTGATGACATCAGGGATCTACATATGAGTATAAATGGAACACAGACAGTCAGAGATAAACGGGACAGAGATTTCTGGATCTAGGGTTCCGGAGAATTGCTGATCCTACCGACTTCCCGCTACGCACTGCCCTCCCTCGGGTCCTCTGCGATACACATGGAAGGTCGATCGGTCAGACGGTCGATGATACGCGGAGGAGAGACAAACGCACAGATTCCGTGCATTTATATTTACTAGAGGTTCTGGCTTTGGGTGTAGCTGCATTGGGAACTCCTTATATGGTTATGGTTGAGTCATAGTGACATGAGCGTGAGGATGTGGTCCGCCCCCTGGTCCTTCTATTAGCCAATTTTAATATAGGATTTATATAATAATATAGTAGTCGGGTGCTCAACGTAGGAATGATGCAAGTTGGGAATGCTTGCCCCACCCGTTTATGCAATACCCGTACTTGTTGTCAGAGTAGTTCCCAGTGTGGTGCATGCCCACCGCCACCAAAGTACTTAGAAGCTAGTCTATGACCCCAGCAATTACCATATACCCATATATAAGCATATCGGACCGCCGATACCTTTTCGAGATTTCATCTATAGGCTATGATATATTATGAAACCTCGCCTAATAGATATAGGGGCAAAAAAAGACTTCAGTCTGGTGCCCCGGTAACTGGTTGTGTGCATAATCTTACGAAGGCAGAATCTTTACCGCAGCTGGCCTAGGTATGAATTTGAGGCCCTTTGGTGCATGTCATCCCGTCTCACTCTCTCTCTCTTGCCTTTTCCTGCCTCTACACTCACTGATTTATAAAGCAGGACAAATTATTGTAAAAAAATAATAAAAAAGACCATGGGGAGCCCCTGTGGGCCCTGTCTGGTGATGCTGGACATTGCAGTATGATGATGGTTCGATTGAAGAGAGCTCTCCACCACACCTGGCTCAGCCAGTTTGTGTACGGCGAGTCGTGAGGACCCCTGATCGAATCCGAATCCTGGCATGGTTTGCATGTCTCCCTCCTCTCTGACCTCACATTCCTGTCTCTCTACTACACTCTACTATCTAATAATAAAAAAGCAAAAAATTGTCAATTGTTTACGGCCAAACGTTTTTGTTTTTCAAACTATTCCCAATCACCGTGCCCCCATCCTCACAAAGCTCAGGCCTCCAAACCTGTCAAGTGGAAACAACAAAAAAAGTAATAAATAAAACAAAGTTAGTTATCATCGACAAAGAGAGCACATTTTCTTGTTGTTTAATACTGTCATCCTTAATTTGATTTCTTCAGAACTCATTCCTGCTGGTTCTGTGTTTCTTCATCAGAGGGGTCTTCGTCAACTGGCTCAGTTGTTTCAGAACTGCTTAGTTCATAACTGTCTTTCAGCTTCCAAGTTGTGATGCGCACTATTTCCTGCTCTGCCTCTTTCTCGTCCTGTAGTATCTTGTCCTCGGTATCTTTCTCATCCTGTAGTCTCCTCTCGTCATCTTGACGTTTCCTCGCATCGTCATCTTGGCGTCTTCTATCATCATCTTGGCGTCTTTTTTCCTCAACTTGGCATCTCTTGTCCTGATCCAGGCGTCTCCTGTCTTCAGCCTGGAGTCTCTTGTCCTTGTAGTAGGTCCTCACTCGCTCCTGCATGCGTTTCAGTTGTTTCTGAAGATCCTCACACTTCCTGGTCAAAGCCTCGTTTTTCTTCCTCTCGTTCTTCAAATCCTCCTCAGTGAGGTCCAATTTCTTCTGCAGCTCATTGTGGTCATTGATCATATTCTGTTCCTTGATATTCCATTGCTTCTTTTCATCCTCCCAGGCTTTGTGTGTCGCGGCCAAATTCTCTTTGAGGGCGGTGTTCTCGTTCTCCTTATTAGACAGGCTCTCTTTGAGGGCGACGTTCTCCTTATTCTTTTTAGCCAGACTATCTTCGAGGGCAACGTTCTCCTCCTCCTTCCTAGACAGTTGCTCTTTGAGGTTGGTGTTCTCTTCATTGAGGTCAGTGATTTCCTCTTCCTTCTCAGACAAAGTCTTCTGGCAGTCTTCAAGACTCTTTTCAAGGACAATTATCTGTTCACTCAATTCCTGCTTCTCTTCTTTCAGCTGTACTTTCCTCGCTTCGAAGGTGTCCTGCATTTCTGTTTTCTCCTGTTCGTGGGTGTCCTTTATGTCAGAGATCTCTCCTTTCAGTTGCGATTTCCTCTCTTCGAATTTGTCCTGCATTTCTGTTTTCTCCTGTTCGTGGGTGTCCTGCATGTCCGAAATCTCTTCTTTCAGTTGCTCTTTCTCCGTTTCTAAGGTTTCCTGCATTTCAGCCATCTCTTCTTTCAGTTGCTCTTTCTCCGTTTCTAAGGTTTCCTGCATTTCAGCCATCTCTTCTTTCAGTTGCTCTTTCTCCGTTTCTAAGGTTTCCTGCATTTCAGCAATCTCGTCTTGCAGTCCACTTACCTGCTTATCTGCTTTCGCTTTACTTCCTTCCTTCTTCTCATCCGAGATCTTCTTTGCATCTTTTCCTTTTTTGCTTTTTTCTGAAGGAGCCTTGCTGGAGGACTTGGCTTTAGCGGCGTCCTTACTCGACTTATCATCGGGGGGGACCGACTTCTTTGACTTAGCCTTGTCATCGGGGGGGACCGACTTCTTCGACTTATCCTTAGTCGTGTCGTCGTGTGGGACTACCTTTTTCGACTTGGCATCCGCATGGGGGAGCGACTTCTTAGCCAGATCCTCCTCCTGATCCTCCGGCTTGACCACTTTCTTAGGCTTCCCCGGGGGAACTGGTGCTCTGCCAGACCTGGGAGACATGCTCGACAAGAATCGAAGCAGCCGCTGGTTTTCGGTGTCAATACGACGGACTTCACTGTTGGTAAAGGAATAGTTCTTCCTGTAAATGTCCATATCTCCCTCGGATCCAACTCCATCCCCAAGCCCACTACCATCCTCTGGCTGCTTCTGGAGACCTCCATCCTGGCTCTTTTCCTCTTTACTCATTTGCTATTGCTTCTAAAAAACCAAAATACAGAACTCATAAGCTATGAAATACAAATTACAATTTAATTGTATTTTGTATTTCAATTATATATGTGTGACTATCAAAACAGCCTAGTACTGTACGTTTACACACCGGTTTCCTATTGGGTTCCTCCTGTACATTTTACTGCATCCTACCTGTTACTGGATGTCATTATATAGGCCCTGTGCCTGGGGCGTGACGTAACATAAACAGTCCAAATATGGACTTCTGGGCAGATTTCCTGCTTAGTTGTTAAGGGACAACCTCACCCATTTTGAACTATATCTTCATATACTTAATTAGCCTTCACTAATGCTCATTATGGTACCATTTCTGTAATTCACTCTGTGTCTCAGAGGAGGACTGTGTAGACAATTAAGAAAACCTGCCTACCAGTGACAACATCGGTAGACATGTTTGGTCATTTCATTTTATTTTCATTAATGCGAGAACAAGGGCTTCTATTATAGCATGCTTATGCTTATAACATACTTTCCAGGAAGAGAAAGCCTGCAGTTTCTATTAGCTTTATTGGGTTTCTGAACAGCTCCTCTGACACAGGGGAAATGGTGCCATATTAGAGAGCATTAGTGAGGAACAATTATCTGAAGATAGGTTCAAAATGGGTGAAGTCCTCCCTTTAAAGGTAGGGTAAGTGATTTACTTTGGTTAAAGAAATGGCTCTATTTTCTCATAGTACTCATTGCTATAGAGCGTTTGTCCAGTAACAGGAGTCTCCATGTCTCTCCAGCTCTTTATTAAACAGAACATGCATTTTCAGGTCAGGATACCAATTGTATCCAATCAGGATGGAGAACTCAGTCAGGATACAGATTAAACAAGTGAAATTGGAAGTTATGACACAAAGAAATGAGCAGACACAATTGGATCTGGAACTCTATAAAAATGAAGCTGATAAATGGGTACTCTCTCCTGATTGGATGAGATGTTGTCACCTACCTGAAAATGTATTTTCTGTTTAATAAAGAGCTGGAGAGACATGGAGACTCCTGTTACTGAACAAACACTCTATAGCAATGATTACTATCAGAATATAGTACTTTATCCTTTTAACAAAAAAACTTTTGTTTTAACCAAAAAATATCACTTACCCTACCTTTTTAAGTATTTATTTATTTATACAAACGTTTCTTTGGACGGGACAGCGCATATTATTGAACACCACACATAAAATGCTGTGTAAAAACACAACGGATTTAGCAAGAATGCTGATTTCCATCCGTAGTCCGACAACAAACTTTCATTACACCTGGGTAAAACTGTATCCATCCTCTTTGGGTCCAGTCCTAACCTTAGCAAGGCTGAGAGTTTCACGATCAAAGTGGGTGATGATGTTATCACAAGAAAGGAGGAAATTACCTACCTGGGTTCTATCTTGGAGGCGAACCTCTCCGGTAACAAACACGCCGAAAAAGTGAACAAAAGGGTCATCCAAACAACACGCTATTTGTGGAGGATTGATCGTCTAGTCAGTAAGAATACTCTGAAGATTCTTGCAACGGCCCTCATACAAGGTCATTATGATTATGCATGCACTTCATGTTATCACAACACCTCCAAGGCCTTAAAAACAAGGCTCCAAACATCCCAAAACAAACTTGTAAGGCTACTCCTTGGCCTCAATCACAAAACCCATCTAACCCATGCTCATTTTGCTAGGATTGGATGGCTTAGGGTTGAGGACAGAGTACAGCAACTTGCTATGGGCCTGGTCTTCAAGATACACCACAACATCGGGATCCCCCTGTATTTGTCACACTTGGCCGAAAACCGAATAGCCGGAAATTATTAATTTAAAAAAAATATATATACATTTTCTTTAAAGTGTTTTTGTACCATTGCTGCCATGGCTGTGCCTCTGTTGTAGAGCTACATGATTATGGCAAAACTTATCATAAAAAAACTTATCAAAATACTTCCAAAATGTTAATGAAGTCCATGATCATAACACCAGAGGCAGCTCCACTAATCATGTTCAACCCAGATTTGGCTCAACAAAGGGAATTAACTCGTTCTCATGCTATTCACCAAAAATGTGGAATGCCCTACCAAAAGGAGTAAAGGAGTGTAAAACCCTACTCACTTTCAAAACTGCCCTAAAGATACACCTTCAGGAGGCAGCAATTGATAAATGGCCCCTCCCTCTCTCTTTCTTCTTTTGTACATATTTTTCACTCTTCATACCAGTAACCTGTAAACTGATTGTATGACATTCTATAGTAGTGTGTATATCTGTCTGTCTCTTATATGTCATCATGATTTGTGTGCATGGGGAACTCATTTGAAACAAGCTCAGTGCTTTAATGAGTCTTCCAGTTTAGTAGACCTTGTATTGTGAATTTGTACTTCTATGTACTGTTGTTCTCATGTCTTACTAAATACATCAATCAATCAATCAATCACTCAATCAATCAATCAATCAATCAAGTCCCCATACAGAAAACAAGCAACATTACTAAAAAGAGCATATTACTAAAAGGGTACAAACAGAAGAGAGAAAACAACGGTAAAAGAGGCCTAGTTTTGACCTAGAATACAAGACACTCAAGAAAACTAGAAAAACCTACATTTTAGCCTATTTAAAATATTCACATGTTTGATTGTCCATGGTCCATCCTTTTAGTTGGACCTTAAAAGATGCAGACGTGTGCCAGAAAACTGAATGCACCAAGAATCACAGCATGCACTGAGCTATTATCCCACCACCTTAAAGGGATAGTTCACCCCCAAAATGATTTCTTTTCTATCGATTAGTCACCCCATGGAGACTTGAATTCATGGATTTTTTTTTTAAGCCAATAATTTGATGACCGGCAGCGGTTCTGGTAGGAAACTAAATTAAAGAGTCTCCTTTGCGTCTCCTACCGGAACCGCTGCCTACCGTTCCACCGGTCATCAACTTATTGGCTTAGGAATGCGACAAAACTAAAAAATATCTATGAATTCAAGTCTCCATGGGGTTAGTTAGTTAGTTAGTTAGTTTTTATTTCGGTCGTGATTTTTTTTTAAACAAAACAGTTGAACATACAGTACAACTTAGTCAATAAGATGACTACTTGGCCGAAAAGGTATGGGCTGAAGCCGAAGCTTATTTTGCCCACCTTATTACCATTAAAATAAATTATCATAGCAGCAACGAGAAAACATAAGAGCAAACAAAAGAAAATTAACTAACACAGATCTTCAAATATTACATTTCAGAACAGACTAATGGATAGATAAAACGTTTTTTTTTGGGTGAACTATCCCTTTAACAATGGTGCCCAGCTCAGGTCCTCACTGATGTGAACACCCAGAGGTGGGGCAGTGGTGGAAGAAGTACTCAGATATTTTACTTACTGTAAGTAAAAGTAGCAATAAAAAAAATACTCTGTTACAAGTAAAAGGCCTGTGTTCAAAATGCTACTTGAGTAGAAGTACAAAAGTATTGGCATCAAAATATACTTAAAGTACCAAAGTAAAAGTACTAAAATGTTTGAAAATAGCAGATCTCACACGATCTCACTATTTTCAAATAGCCTGAGTATAAAATAGGGCTAAAGCGGTTAATGTGTGTTTTGTAATCATTTATATCTGCAAAGTAGGCCTAACTAGTGACTCAAGTTTTCAAATAATTGTGTAATGGAGTAGAAGTAAAAGTATTGAAAATTGGAAATACTCCAGTGAAGTAAAAAATACCTCAAAATTGTACTACAGACAGTACTTGAGTTGAGTACACATGATGACCACTACTTGTACAGAAAAAGTCACCGGACTCGTTAATTTAGGCTTGGCTCTAGGTTGCCATCTTGTGGTTTGACTGAAAAAGACAAGCTCAATTCATGTTGTTCTGCAGTGCCATGGCAACGTGTTGTATATTATGGGACGTCTTGGGGTGAAATCGCCACCAAACAAACATTGTTGTCTTCTTGACAGTAGACTTTGTTTGTTTGTAATCCAAGGAAGGAAGAGTGGGCACCTCGTGTTAAATATGCTATTTTGTCCAAAATGTAAAAAAAAAATACATATTTGGAAAGTGAAGTATATCATTAGAACATACTTAAACATTCGACAAGTAAGGTTTAATATTTTTACAATTGCTACAAAAAAATAGCAAAAATAGAGTGACTACTAAGCTCAGAGGCTCGTAGCTATGCTATTTCTTTCTATTTACTTATGAAGAAGGAGGATTTTTTTGTTGTTGTTTTAGTTTTTTAGTTTTTTTACAAATTGAACCTGTGATTGGTTTTCTTGTACAGGTAGGCGTATAGGCTACAGGGTGATGATTATCAGAGGAAGCTGTCAATTATCTTAGAATCTAGAATCAGCTTTATTGTCACATCACAGATTTACAGAAGTTTAAAAAAAGCGGCTGAAATGATCTACATATTTACATAGTACCTGAGATAAGATATAAGGTGTGTGAGTATAGCAGCAGATGTATACTGAAGGAGCCATTCTGACCTTGTGCCTTTAAGCCAGTTGTGGGCGGGATCACCTTGAGTGGGTTGCCGTGGCAACCAGCAGGTTCATATAGGCACAGGTGCAACAAGCCACTTAGTGATGGCATGGTTTGGGTACACAGGAGGAGATCATACGTTTTTTACCGTTTATACATGCATTAACAAAACTTGCTGTAATTCCTTGTTCTAATGAATAAATGGGAACCACACCAACAGCGCAGTCTTTGGTTTGGACATTCTATTGATTGGAAACGTCAAAAACAGATATTCCTGGACCCAGTGGCGAAATGTTTGTTTAAGATCGTCACTACATCTGTGTGTGATTTAGGCCTACTTAGTTAAGTTAAGGTGCTAGAAAACACACAAAAAGACAAAAGTCAGTGTGTTGTATATACCTTCTTTCTTTCTATATACCTTGTAAAAGTGGAGGAAGTGAGGCTTCCATTTTAGGTGAAAGAGTGTTTTGTGGGTTTATTTACTAAGAGACTCTTGCTGTAAAACTACAACAGAGCTACAAGAGACACCAATATGGAGGATAACAGACATTAAACAACACCCCCGCCCCCCCCCACCAGAAAGGTCACAGGTCACACAGAGACGGTCTGAAACTGAAGACCTTCACACTGATCTACAAGACCTCCCAGAGGAGACCACGCGCCCTAATGAGTGAGTCCATTCTATTATATGGTTTATCTGGCCGCCGAGCCACACGCACGCACGCGCGTGCGCACACACACACACACACACACACACACACACACACACACACACACACACACACACACACACACACACACACACACACACACACACACACATGTATTACTATACTTGTGAGGATATCAACACTTTAGGACAGCCATGTTATGAATGCCATTTAAAAATAATAATTGCCATTTTAACCGTAAAACCCAAAAACAGCAGATCTAGCGCGACGCGTTGTGGGCTTATAGATCAGCTATTTTTCGGTGCATGACACTGGCATGTATATACACGTATAAGTATAAATCATGTTGAACTCTAATTCCAATCCCCTAAACCTAGCCTCTAAATGTCTAATCCTATCCTGAATGTTTTTCTAATTGTAAACGTATCTCTAAAAATGTTTTTTTTAACTATTAAATAACCATTTGTCTTGTGAGGACCAGGAGAACGGTCCTCAGTCCTCACAATGTATATTTCTTCAAATTCTACTATACTTGGTCCTCGCAAGTATAGTAATACAAACACACACACACACACACACACACACACACACACACACACACACACACACACACACACACACACACACACACACACACACACACACACACACACACACACACACAGTTTATATCTCTCTGTCTGTCTATCTGTCATGTATTTGGGCTCGCTGTAGCCACTGTTAATGTCTTATATGAATGGTGCATGTAGTCTTTAATTATAGTTTTATTGTGTGGGTTTCATAAACTCAGTCATAATATTAGTTATTATTGCAGTTGATGAACAAACCTTCATAGATCATACTGTATGTGTGACTTGTGGCCTTATCTTGACATTTATCACAATTATTTATTTAATATGTTTGATTCATTCTATCTGTGAAGTTGAGAAACATCACTCTATCTGCTGGTAGGAGTAGCAGTATGTCTGTTGTCCAGCAGAGGGCAGTATCAGACTATCTGCTGGTAGGAGTAGCAGTATGTTTGTTGTCCAGCTGAGGCCAGTATAAGACTGGAGTAGATGTCAGTAGATGTTGTTCATGAGACCATGGATGGATTAGGGACCGGTCAACAGAACCCAGGGGTCCTTGACTACCAGGGGTCCTTGAATACCAGGGGTCCTTGTACATTAACGAGGAATTTGTACATTAACGAGGAATTCAATGTGCTTTTGATGTGGAAACCTTTTATAAGTGTGTCTCCAAAGGACAGATTAGGAACAGAACTTGTGTGTGTGTGTGTGTGTGTGTGTGTGTGTGTGTGTGTGTGTGTGTGTGTGTGTGTGTGTGTGTGTGTGTGTGTGTGTGTGTGTGTGTGTGTGTGTGTGTGTGTGTGCGTGCGTGCGTGCGTGCGTGCGTGCGTGCGTGCGTGCGATGGTTTAACTCATTTGTCTCGTTAATTTGTCCCTTAATTGTCTCCCAGCCACTGTGGCAGTGATGTGTTGGATCATCGTTGCACACGACCTATAATTCATGTTAATATAATGTATAATTTATGTTCATATTAGTCTTTTTAATTAATGTCAGTGGCGTTGATGAATACTTTGTGTGTTGCATGGTGTGTATTATCAGTTAAACTTTTTATCTCCAATCCCTGTTAAATTGTGTGTGTGTGTGTGTGTGTGTGTTAGGGGTGTGCCGATATATCGTCCCGCGATATATCGCGATACGTTTTCGTGACGATATGTATCGTTTTGAAAAAAAAAATATATTGTTTTCTTTTCCCATGATAATAATGCAAAAACAGAAGTATTTGTTTGCATTTGCTTTGTCCCCCCATATATTTTCATAAGCTTTTCCCCCCCATATATTTTCATAATAAAAAAGTGCCATATATCGTATCGTATCGATGTCGTGAGCCCAATATCGTATCGTATCGTTTCATGAAATTAGTGTATCGGCACACCCCTTGTGTGTGTGTGCGTGTGCGTGCGTGTGTGCGTGCGCGCACACCACCTGGCAGCAAGCAACACTGTGACGTTGTCTTGTCTGTCTTGTCTTCTCTTCTCTTCCCACGACTTGTAGTAGTTTATAATGGCATATGATTATATATATCACATTTTGCAAGACAAGGCACTCGTAGATAATAGAAATCAATTGGCTGAAAATGCTTTAACAAGTCTTAACTTTATATTCAAGTCTTCTTATTTCCACACAACAGCTCTAAGGCAATATCTTCAACATTTTCAGGCCAAGGACCCCCTCGCTGAGAGAGAGATGAAGCAGGGACCCCCTACTCTATATTGTATAAAATTGTGTTTCAGATTAAAGTTGTTTTTTTTTACTTAGTCTGCTCTTTTTTCCCTCTACACCTATAGCCTCTTTGCCAAAAATAGCCGATCTACAAGCTCTCAACGCCTCGTTGACAGCTTGTAGATCTGCTATTTTCAGCTAATGTTCCCGATCAGAAAAGGAATTCTAGGGTTCAAGTGGTTAATGTAAAAAAACTACTGTAAATCCTATCACACAAATATTTGGCGGACCCCCTATAGTAGCTCTGACCCCCTGTTGAAGACCCCCGCTCTAAGGTATATTATGACATGGTTCAATGTTGAAAATGAGTCGTATTTTCCTTTCATTGGTTGCAGTCTCGGACAGCACACACACCGGGCCATCAGATGTGCAGTGTGGGCTCTTGCATGTTTAGCAGCTCGCTTGTGGTTAGGCTCACTAACCCGGGTTAGGGTTAGCCCTAATCCTAAACTCGGGTGGGGGTTAGGGTTAAGGTTAGGGCTAAACCTAACCTAGGGGTTGGCCCTAACCCTAGACTTGACCATATAACCCTATAGGTCCAAGGTGCATCACACGCTTCAAGGCCTCGCTGACGGATCACGTGTCTTGTTCTGGATGGATGCTCACATAGGCGGCGGGCGAGCATGACAATTGGGAAGGCTGGGGGTCGCCCGCACGCGAAGCGCAGAAATCTCTGCAAAGAATTGCGGTTTCTAGACGGATTTTGTTAGTTTCTTTTTGGTTTTTGGTTACTTTATTTCGGTTATAGGGTCAGGGTTAGGTTTAGGTTAGGGTTAGGTTATTGTCTCCGCCAGAGGTGGAGAGTATGTTTTCGTCTCCGTCCTTCGGTGTGTCCGACCGTCTCAGCCAAGCTAACATTGGTCAAGCTTCACGTGACACGTGAAGAATATGTTGTCACCAATGCTTTGATTGGCTAGCGAGACGCATGATGACATAAAAACCTATAAATATCAATTATGCTTCAAAAAATCATTTATATTTTTTGAAGCTAAGCTAACATTGGTCAAGTGACACGTGACAATATGTAATATAAATAGGTAAGACAGGATTAATCAGGAACAGTACTGGCGGAGACCTGTGTTCCGAGCAGCACATTCTCTAGTTTAATTCTTATTTTTGCCTGATTTTACTGATTTATTATCAACTAAATTAAACAACTAAATAATGCACATATATTATATATAATTTGCACAATTCCCAGAATTTCCCAGCATAACATTTGGGAAGGCTTAGTCTACCCTAGCCTTCATTACCCGCCGCCTATGGATGCTCACATTCACAGATGATAAGTCTGAAACACAATAAAAAGCAGAGCTTTTCATCAGAAACAGGATCTGCACCAGACTCTACAAACTGAGCCTAACCCTAAACCATCTTACTGTACAAACTCTCTCTCTCTCTCTCTCTCTCTCAGATGAGAGGATCAACTTGTCGTTTATTGGTTCCTCTTCTCTTGTATTTGGCCTCATGCTGTTATTGTGAATTAAGCACACAGGGGTCAATGGGTCAAGTGCATTGCTCTGCACCACGCATCGCTAATGTGCTTCAGGGGGAAACGCTTAAATTATGCTCTCAGCAGGACACACACACACACACACACACACACACACACACACACACACACACACACACACACACACACACACACACACACACACACACACACACACACACACACACACACACACACACACACATCATTCCAACTGTTTGATGCCTCAAGGGTACAGGTCTGTTAGCCCTCACTGTATGACAGCGCTGCATGCAAGAGAGTTCTGTTTGCTGACAGAGCCTGTGTGTGTGTGCGTGTGCGTGTGTGCTATGACGCATGTCTGCAGGATGTTAGATGGTTAGATTGGTGAATGTTGCATCATCTTTAACATTGTCTGAACACATGTGAAATGTTCGTGCCAGCATGTTGGCTTATATACATATAGTTTACCATCATCACCATCATCATCATCATCATCATCATCATTATCCCTGATTATGTGACCCAGGTATTTAAACAGGTATTTAAACCTCTAATACTTCACCAGCCAATAAGAAAGAGAGAAAAGTGAGCTTCTGATCGTCCTTAGTTCTAGTTTCAATGTACAGAATAATAATAATAACAACAACAACAACAACAACAATATTACTAATATTAATCCAAAGCAAACTTTATTATTCATTATTTCATACAAAGCATGCAGCTCAAAGTGATTTACATTGAAGACAAGAAAAACAAGAAACAGATTCAAACATATTTAAAGGGGCCACACCATGAATTAAACCTTTTTTTGGGCTCCCCAGTGTCTCTTGTACTCAAAACATTTTTTTGAACACTCAGTCTTTCATCTTTATTTCTTGGATTTTCTGAATGGGCGTGTCTGAACAGGCCTTTTCACATTTTCCCGATGGTGATGTCACCATGGGGACCTCATTTTAATAGTCCCGCCTCCTCCTTTTCAGTCTCCACCTGCCTTATTGTTTATATCCGGCGCCAAAGGCCGTATTCTAATGAAGAAGGGGAAAAGCGTGAGGAGGGCGGGAGGAGGTGATGATTGACAGACAAACTTCCTCAATAGCGCCCCTCTGCCCAAAGAGGACCTTTTAGTATTGCAGCTCAAAAGGCTTGGAATGACAGACAGACATATTATGAAAAAAAATGATCTGGGTGGTGGTTGTTTAGGCTTAAACCTGTATAAAACGTATTAAGGGACAATATTTACATAAAATAATATACAGCTGACATTCTAACAATCAATTAATAAGAATGTTGATTTGAAAAGGAAATAAAATTATATAAAATACAACTAGAGAAAGTGCTCCTCGGCCATTTCTTCTTAGGCCCCTTTCACGGCAATCGTGCACTGCATTCATGATTTGAGGCATTTTGTTCCAAAAATGTGTCTTGCTAAATTAGACCTGCTGGTGGAGTGCTATAACAGGCCAATGTTAAAAGGGTGGCATTTGTTCCTCAACATAGTGTGAATGTGCGTGCAAAGTTCGACCGCAATCGGACGCTGCATTTTGTTTAAAACAAGCCACTACTGCAAACTTTAGGTGTGAATCTTTGCCAATCAGGATGGAATATGAAAAATCTAATAGATCTGTCTTGATCACATGACTATGGAGATCATGTGTACCGACTTGCGTGAAATGTGGATAAAATGGGAAGGAGTAATGTAAGAAAATGAGTTTTAAATAAGTTGGCCTCCTGGTGGTGCTCTAAAAGGCAGATGTGAAAAATGCAGGGCAAAGGATTTCCTTGGCCTCTAGGTAGTGCACAAACAAAGTTTTACACAGATTGGTGCAGTTATAGGTAAATACACGAATTGGCCTGTTATAGCGCCATCATGAGGCTGATTTGAAAATGTTCATGTGGCATGTCTTCCTCGGCCTAGTGGGAATGTGCCTGAAGAATTTAACGGTAATTGCTACCTAGTAGTGATGCGCACCCGCAGGTCGCGCCGGTCAACCCGCGGCGTAGGCGGACGAGGCAAGATTTCAGAGGCAATTATGCAGGCTGCGGGTGTTGCGGGTCATTAACACCACTCTCACACATAAAGAAAAACACATTTAAGCCTATTATTAATATCAATAAAACTACCATTAAAACCCATCATAATTATTTAAAGTTTTTATTATGATCTGACAATGTCAGTGTGGATTCATTCCCGACAGCCTGATGGTGCTGCTGTGTCTCACAGCGCTGCAGTTATCCGATAGATCAGCCTATTCTACATACCATGGTGTTGCGCGTTGAAAATATCAGACCTACAAGCTCACAACACGTCGCAACACGCCGTGTTGTGGGCTTGTATGTCTGCTATTTTCGATACGCAACAACACCACGGCGAAGCACATACGGCGAAGCACAAATGAAGCTTTACACAGCTCACCTAATCAGCGCTCGGGTGTAATGATAAACAGAACCGGGGTCCCGAAGTGATAGAATCTGAACCAAGCCGGACCCACTTGACGATAATAAAACCCGTCAAAACCAGAACTCGTATGGGTCGTGGATATTATACAAGCAAGCACATTGACTGTCTGTCTGCAATAGATAAGTGTTGAAAGTTGGTGACACACATTGCAGGCAACTAAGGCAAACTGTAATCAACCTCCCTTGCGCCATCATTCATGTATAACATTAACGAAACTAAACACAAGCTGTAAGTTTTGCATATTAAGGTTGAATGAGATGTAAAGGTCAAAACATAATTAATTTGTTTATACTGATGTGTGATGTAGCCTACGGTATCGCGCAGCAGTTCACTCACACTCACTCTTTTTTCACCGCGGGTCGCGGGGCGGGCCGAGTCGTTGATTCATATATCGTTTTGCTGGGCGGGGCGGGTTATGAAAAAACCCGACCCACGCATCACTACTACCTAGTGTAGTGTAGTATTGTTGTACCTAGTATCACAACTCTATAACACATCCTACAGACCTACACAGTTACTACACAACTCTTTAACACATCCTACACAGTGACTACACAACTCTATAACACATCATACATAGTGACTATACAACTCTATAACATATCCTACACCGTGACTACACAACTCTATGACTCATCCTATACAGTGACTACTAGGGGTGTGCCGATATATCGTCCCACGATATATCGCGATACGTTTTCGTGACGATATGTATCGTTTTGGGAAAAAAAAATATCGTTTTTTTTTTAGTTTTTTTTTTACAATCATTATAATCAGGCATGCAAACAGCCCCGAGGTGAAAAGATGACAACATGTTGTTTTTTTTTCAGGTCAGGTGTCACACTATTGCCCTATTTGGATCGAAAACGGCTATTGTAGCTGAAAAGGTACAAGTTTGCATGTCTGAATAATGCAAAAACAGAATTATTTGTTTGCATTTACTTTTTTCCTCCCCCATATATTTTCATAATAAAAAAAGTGCGTATCGTATCGTATCGATATCGTATCGAAGTTGTGAGCCAAATATCGTATCGTATCGTTTGGTGAAATGAGTGTATCGGCACACCCCTAGTGACTACACAACTCGTTCACACATCCTACACAGTGACTACACAACTCTATAACACATCCTACACAGTGACTACACAACTCGTTCACACATCCTACACAGTAACTACACAACTCTATAACACATCCTACACAGTGACAACACAACTCGTTCACACATCCTACACAGTGACTACACCACTCTAGAACACATCCTACATAGTGACTACACAATAACTCGTTCACACATCCAGCGGTAGGTGGTAGAACATGCAGCGTCGCCCCATTCTCCAGAACCTCCGTTGTAAAAGTAAACACAGTCTTTGTTTCCTCCTCTGTCATTAGGCTGAGCAGAACCCCAGAATCTGTAGAAATAAAGAACATTTCATTCATTACAATACATTTACATTAGGCTGAGCAGAACCCCAGAACCTGTAGAAATAAAGAACATTTACATTAGGTTACATTTCATTTTGCATATTGCCTTTTGCATTCCGTGCCCCTGTATTGCTGCTAGCAGCTACATGTATTATTATTATTATCCTACTATCCTATTATATACAGTATTATAATAATATAATATAGCTCCCAAAGTTTGCAGGTATATAGTGTACTCTCCGCCAGGCCGAAAGGCATGGCGAGAGTATGCTTTGTGTATGGCTAAAGGAATCTGCTTTAACATTTTTTCTTGTTCAGACATTCAAAGTTATCGTCTGTAAGTACTTTTTACACAGATCATACTGTACTCTATCATTGTTGTTATTTTGCTGTATTGAAGTTTGTGCATAGGCTCTGTAGCTCTGTCATTTTACAAAAAATGTGGATTAATTTGGAGTCTTACGTTGGTGAGGTCAGTGGTGTTCCATCCACCCACTTAAAGATTCCTTCCTCTTCTCTGTCAGTCAAACCAATCCACACAGCCCAGCCTCTGGTAACAACTCTCTCAAAAAGGTCCTGGACAGAAAAGCTGCTGGTTACTTCCCAGATTTCAACTTTGAGTGGAAACTGTACAATAGATGTATGTCTTAAAGTGGAACAGGTTATATCATGCACTATTGTGTGCATGATACACACACACACACACACACACACACACACACACACACACACACACACACACACACACACACACACATACACACACAGACACACACACACACACACACACACACACACACACACACACACACACACACACACACACACACACACACACACACACACACACACACACACACACACACCGGTTTTTCCTTGCTGTTTATGACGATCAGGTCTGATTGTTTGTCTCTACAGTATTGTCTGCTCTGCTCCCAGGTCATCCTCTCAGTAGATTTGGAGTAGTAATAACACACACCACCATCTAATGTAAATCCATCTAATACTAAAAACACAAAGAATAAAGTTAGTTTATCAGATTAAATGATGATGAAAATGACATAGCAATGAATAAAAACAGTGATGTCTCACTGACCACACAGCCTCCTCTTCATGTCAGTAATGTTGTTACATCTGGACTGTAGCTGCCCAAAACTGGACTGAAGCTGCTGTTTCTGTTCATTCAGGTTTCTATGGCTGCTCTGTAGCTGCTCTAAACTGGACTGTATCTGGTTCAATCTGGACTGTAACTGCTCTTTCTGTTCAGTCAGGTTTTTGTAGCTGCTCTGTAGCTGGTCCATGTCTTTGACCAGGTTCTCTTTCTCTTTCTTCAATGCAGAATCTGTAAGAAGGAGAATCATTATAAAGCATCCCGCCATACGCTTGGTTTTGAACCAGTCGATTCACATTATGGACTCTATAACTCTATATCTACATATAACACATTATAGACTCTATAACTGTATATCTACATATCACATCCAGACATACTGGGTTTTGACCAAGTACTTGGTGTGTTCTTTTTCCCCGTGCACCAAACCTCTAAACCAAAACTAGACGATCTGCAAGCTCACAACACATCTGTATATCTGCTATCTTTGGCTAATGTTCCCCCCAGAATAGGGATGTGTGTTCAAGTGATTAATGTAAAAACAATAAAAATAAAAATAAAAGTCCCAATCAAACAAGGATGGCCGCCCTGCAATATCTCTGGGTCCTGGACCCCTGTTGAAGACCCCTGCATAGAGTGTTTGTTCAGTAACAGGAGCCTTCCTGTTCCTCTTGCCCTTTAATAAACAGAAAATGCATTTTAGGTGGGAATACCAATTTATCTGGGAGATAGGATTTTTCTTTTGTCATAATCATGTTTTCAAACTCTGCTTGGGTGATTGTGATCTGTGGTCAGTATGTGTCTGTGATGTCTTGGTACAGTGGGCAGGGGGTCAGTATGTGTCTGTGATGTCTTGGTACAGTGGACAGGTGGTCAGTATGTGTCTGTGATGTCTTGGTACAGACAGGTGGTCACTATGCGTCTGTGATGTCTTGGTACAGACAGGTGGTCAGTATGTGTCTGTGATGTCTTGGTACAGACAGGTGGTCAGTATGTGTCTGTGATGTCTTGGTACAGACAGGTGGTCAGTATGCGTCTGTGATGTCTTGGTACAGACAGGTGGTCAGTATGCGTCTGTGATGTCTTGGTACAGACAGGTGGTCAGTATGTGTCTGTGATGTCTTGGTACAGACAGGTGGTCAGTATGTGTCTGTGATGTCTTGGTGGGCAGGTGGTCAGTATGTGTCTGTGATGTCTTGGTACAGTGGGCAGGGGGTCAGTATGTGTCTGTGATGTCTTGGTACAGTGGGCAGGGGGTCAGTATGTGTCTGTGATGTCTTGGTACAGTGGACAGGTGGTCAGTGTGTGTCTGTGATCCCTTTAGAGTTAGAGTTTTTTCATTTTCCCATTAAAGTGGACGGGGAACTTTAATGCACTAATACATCAATATCAATTAAACTATGTAACCAATTTCTTAGCAAAATACACGCGCACGATAGCCGGTCATTTTGACATATGGCACACAATTGGGGGGGAAAAAAGTGGGAGGAGTAGCATGCCCAAATAAAGTTTATCTATAAAGAAGTGGAAGACAGTCGGAAGAGTACTATAGTCTGGTTGCCCTGTTAGGGCAAACACACTAATGATAAAACAATGTAAATGGAAACAAGTCAAGAAAAAAACCCTAACAACTTTGGTTGTGAGCTTGCAGATCTACTATTTTCTCTATTTTTGAGTGATTAAGTAATACAGGGCTTAAGTGGTTAAATGTCATTTAATCATCCTTACCTGCATTGTTGGTCACCGTTACTTGGCAGTCATGCTGGTCGATGTTCAGCTCAAAGTGAACGCTAGTTTCGGCCTCGAACACAAAGAGCAAAAACAGCAAAGCACCGCAAGCCTTCATCCTGAAACTGACTAGTGACCCAGCATAAACTTAAACCGTCTGACAGTGACCC
This sequence comes from Gymnoscopelus microlampas, assembly GCF_963454915.1. NCBI lineage: Eukaryota > Metazoa > Chordata > Actinopteri > Myctophiformes > Myctophidae > Gymnoscopelus > Gymnoscopelus microlampas. The sequence continues at coordinate 46,464,555 of NC_139950.1, forward strand.
AGCATAAACTTAAACTCTCTGACAGTGACCCAGCATAAACTTAAACTCTCTGACAGTGACCCAACATAAACTTAAACTCTCTGACAGTGACCCAGCACAAACCTAAACTCTCTGACAGTGACCCAGCACAAACCTAAACTCACTGACAATGACCCACCACAAACCTAAACTCACTGACAATGACCCAGCACAAACCTAAACTCACTGACAATGACCCACCACAAACCTAAACTCTCTGACGATGACCCAGCACAAACCTAAACTCACTGACAATGACCCAGCACAAACCTAACCTCTCTAACAGCGACCCAGCAAGCAGCAGCTCTTATATACTCACCACCTCCTTTTCAAAGCACTGCTCACATGTAACCCAACTCACATGTAACCCAATCCTTTTGAATAACGACCCTCTCGAGTGGAAACTTTTATGCGTCCAAAAACATTCCTTTTTGTCTCCGCCAGGCCGAAAAGCACGGCGAGAGAATATTTACCCCCTGTCTGTCTGTCCGTCCGTCCGTCCGTCTGTGAACAGCTAATCTCACACACCGTTCCCTAATCGCAGCGAAACTGAGCACACAAACTCCCTGGATGCCAATTCAGAACCTCTGCCCACATTTTTTCACATGGGCCTGTTATAGCGCCACCAGGAGGCCGCTTTTTGCAATACAATTTTTTTCACAGTACTCGTACAGATTTTGTCCAAACATCACGTTGTAGATCAGCTATTTTCACAATTCTTGCCTCTATTCTAACTCTGTAGAACCGAGTCAAACTAAATGTAATGCCTCAACTCCTACCATTCCAAGTGCTTATCAGGGTGGGGGTCCCCAGTTCAAATATGATTATATTGGGGGGTCCCCTGGGAGGTTGAAACCCTGCCCGGTCCATTCAGCTGAATGGGTCAGTGAAATAGAAGCCAAGCAGGTCAGCACACAATGCTGTTGTTCAGTCTGTTGTCCGATAACCAATCAGGATGGACTTGCTTCTCTGTTAACCAATAAGGATAGACCTGCTTCCCAGAGTCCTTGTGAATAGAAGCACACACTGTTAGAACAGATCTAGATACCATCGTTACTGAACAGCCTCTATAGACGAATCCACAGTGCGCTCTCCTGGAGGAATCATAACTGCGGTGTCAGAATGCACACCGCAGCGCTCTGTGGATTTGTCTATAGGTGTACTGTAGATACCATCGTTACTTAAAAGCCTCTATGGGTCAGATACCATCGTTGAAGAATAAAGAACAATAATAAGGAAACAACAACACAAACAGCTTTGCTTCCCAGACTCTTTCTGAATGAAACGAGCCGAAGATGATACTTATTATTATGATAGAAAACAAACAGATATTGTTTAAAGTCAGACATTGTTATGCCCTGTTGTGAGGCTATTGAATATAACATGAATTTAGTGAATGTTTGAACTGTGTGCGTGTGTGTGCGTGCGTGCCATTTAAAGGGTCAATAAATATTACCACTAGTCTTAGATCTACTGGATCACTTCTCCACTAGTCCCTCACACTAACATTGTAGGTTTTATTATTGATGAAAGTGTCAGTATATTTAGTCATAGTTTTAGTCATCATAGCTTACTTTTAGTTTTCATATGAAGCTCAGATGCTTCATATGAAAGTGCACCAGATGCACTCCATCTGGTGCAGGGAGCCCGTTGGGTATAGCAAGGTATGGAGCTGCCATACCTTGGCTCCAGGGGGAAAACTATAACATTTTACTTTATAAAATACATTCATGGATGTCTCTATGTCTATAGCATTGATTATTGTCTCCGCCAGGCCCAAAGGCATGGCGAGAGACTGTGTTTTGCACCCTGTCCGTCCGTGTGTCCGTCCGTCCGTGTGTCAAGGTTCAAGGTCTTTATTAGTGTCCCAGAAGGGCAAAATGGTTTACAGCAAGAGTACACACATTCCCACTAGGCTGAGGAAGAAATGCCACCCTTTTCACATTGGCCTGTTATAGCGCCACCAGCAGGTCTAATTTAGCAAAACACGTTTTTGGAACAAATGCCTCAAATCATGAATGCAGTGTCCGCTTGCCGTGAAAGGCCTAAGAAGAAATGGCACCCTTTTCACATTGGCCTATTACAGCGCCACCAGGAGGCCACAATAACCTACCTGACCTGGCGGAGACCTGTGCTCCGAGGAGCACTTTTTCTAGCTCTGTTATGAAATGACCGTAAAATAACTACAAATGCAAATTAGAACAAAATGATGGCTTTCACAAGGTATTATATTCTCCAAAGCACTTGTATTCCCCCTATCTTGACAAATGGTACATTCCCTGGTTCAGTAGTTCAGCACAGGTGCAATGCATTATTGTTAATTAGCAGCAACACATTTTTGAAGTTGGTGGCAGACAGTTGTTTACTTTTGGTAAAATAATACCTTCCACTGTTGGACTAATCATGCCTGTTTTCATCTTGAGGTAAGACAGCACTCGTCTTTTTTTTATCCAACCCTAAACCTTTTTGCTTCCTGTATGTATGTGTGCCATCAGATGTGTATTATATGCTAACTTTTAAGGCATTATAGGCTTAGGCTACTGCTGGCTTATTCTGTTCAATTTTTATTGGCTGTGTTTGGAGTGAAACTGGTCTGGTCTGTAACTGGTCTGTTCATGTGATACTGTTGTGTTTTGTTGTTGCATAGTAGGCTAATGAATAGAGATGCAGTCAAATCGATAGCTTTTCAAGCCAAACAGGCTGTGTCTTTGTTCCGCTCTCTAGCCGTGCCACTCTGAAACGGAATTTCACATGTTAATGAAAATGACCGTTGATAATAGCACATTGTGTTGGCCAGATGCATAGCCACCGTAGAGGCAGAGCTGGCTGCTCAAGTGAGCTCTTGCCTACCCTGGCCTGAAAGACTGACCAAAGGGGGAAAAAACAAAAATGCTTTGCCCCCTCCCCGAAGTCTCTGCTTAATGATAGAGATTATGATGTATTTGTGTTTGTAGTAGAGGGATGAGACTGCATTTAAAAAGGCTTATGTTGTCTCAAGCCATTTGCACACATTGACAATCATGTTACAATTTAGCCTTTGTTTGGCATACTATTAACCTATGAGTGTTAGATGGCGTTTGATATCAATGCTGTCATAAGACCTGCCATCCTTAGAACTGACACCAATGATCTGGTGGTAGGAGTAGCAGTATGTCTGTTGTCCAGCAGATGGCAGTATAAGACCTGTTCTGTCAGGCTCTATGCACAGCAGCCATATTGTACCGACTTTGGGCCTCTTCCTTACTTCCTTCAGATGGTCTCATGTGAATTTTGTTGACATGGTTCACAACACTTCAAATGTATATTATGCACATATGTGCACGCACGCACGCACGCACGCACGCACGCACGCGCACACGCACGCACGCACGCACACACACAAAGTGTGTATCTCTAGTTGACAACAATGATCAGAAGTGTCCTTGAGGGGGGGGTGAAGAAGGTGAAATGTCCCTTTAAATGAACCTCCTCATTACTCACACCACTGTGGGTGTGTGTGTGTGTGTGTGTGTGTGTGTGTGTGTGTGTGTGTGTGTGTGTGTGTGTGTGTGTGTGTGTGTGTGTGTGTGTGTGTGTGTGTGTGTGTGTGTGTGTGTGTGTGTGGGGGGGG
>NC_139950.1:46473182-46485682 GCF_963454915.1 Gymnoscopelus microlampas
TGGCTGGCTTCCCATCTCCGTTAGGATCGAGTACAAGGTCTCCCTCCTCACCCATCAGTGCATCTACAGCAACGCCCCCTCCTATCTAAAGGAACTCCTCAAACCCCCGAACTCCACCCGCTCCCTCCGCTCCCTCCGCTCTAGAAACTCAAACGCACTCGAGCCCCGCACAACGAATCTCCGCACCATGGGGGATCGGGCCTTCTGCTCAGCTGCTCTTCAACTGTGGAATGCCCTCCCGGACCATCTGAGAGCACCACAGTCCATTGACACTTTTAAAAGGGGCCTAAAAACCTTTCTTTTTAACAAGGCATTTGCCTAGATAGAGATGTAGTTGTTTTATGTTTTTGGGGCGTAACCTCCCCCTATAAGTGAGGTTTGGACACTGACCAATCCTGCACCGTGATTGGCCAATAGTCTACAACGCAGTCTACAATGCTAACCCTTCCACAGTCAATGCAAATACTTTTGCAAAGCCAATCACATTACAGATAGTGTCATCACCACTAGCTGTAATGTGATTGGCTGACTTTGCAAATTCAGGACTGTGATTGGCTAGCGAAACACATGACACATGTGAAGCCCTATGAATAGCAGTATGGACTATGGACTTAAAAAAAACACTTTCATGTTTTTTTTTAAGTGAATCACTTCCATCACTGTGATGACCACTGTGACCACACCGCCCACTTCACACTGGGTGTGATTTTTAAACTTCTACTGTGTTTTGCTGACTTTGAAGTGTATTCATTTCACTGTTTTATTATTATTGTTGTTTTTAACCCTCCCAACACACCAGTCTTCTTCCATTAATGTTTATTACGCTTTCGTTCATCAATCACTCCATACACGTTCAGATTATGAGTGCCTCTGCAGGCTATCTCTCATTAACGTGGCGGCACGGTACTGACTGCAGCCCGCCCGAGTCTCACGGGGAATATAGCCTACATGACTGTTTTATTTTAGTGTAACTCAAACACGCCCTGCTCGGTATGGGTTAAATCAATTCATGTACAAACGTATTCCATTGATGGTGATGTGAGTGGTGTCATAATCTGTCATTCATGTAGGCTACTAGCCTACTTGACAAAGATTTTACCATTACGGAATACATGAAAGACAAGTAGGTATTAGTAGGTGCGTGTGTGTGTGTGTGTGTCACTTGGCATGCAGCGAGGCAAACTCTTTCTTATTGGCTTTCCATGCTTTGTTTGGTCGTAATCTGGTTCTTCATGTTGTCGGGGCGTTTCGAGAATATTTAAGGGCGTGTTATTTAAATGACGCTCGGTTTCAGCCGTCAGATTTATCAAAGCTCCGACCAAATGTACGCTAGGATTGGCTGTATAGGATTGCTTGATAAATGCCGCTTGGACGTTGGCCTACGGGCGAATTTAAGGCAAAAAAATACGCCATTTTTTACGCTCCATTGATAAATGAGGGCCAATATGTCTTCTCAAACCTTGTAACTGTTACTGTGTGAACACGCACGCTAGCGCACACACACACACACACACACACACACACACACACACACACACACACACACACACACACACACACACACACACACACACACACACACACACACAGTGCATAATGATACTGACTGGGTGATGTAATGTGTTCAGTGATGTTTCCGTGGTAACTCACTTATAAACACTTTGAGAGAGAGAGAGAGAGAGAGAGAGAGAGAGAGAGAGAGAGAGAGAGAGAGAGAGAGAGAGAGAGAGAGAGAGAGAGAGAGAGAGAGAGAGAGAGAGAGAGAGAGAGAGAGAGAGAGAGAGAGAGAGAGAGAGAGAGAGAGAGAGAGAGAGAGAGAGAGAGAGAGTGTGAGTGAGTTAAGTAAGGTCACATTGATTCATTTTCCCGTCAATGCGTTTTCCCGCCGGCGGGAAAATGCTTGTTCTTCCCGCAGCCTCTTTAAAGTGAAACCTGAGATCTGAAGAACCAATCACAAAGCTTTTAACTAGCTGAGATATGGACCAATCACAAAGCTTTTAAATAGCGGAGATATGGGCCACTCAATGTGTGTGTGTGTGTGTTTGTTTGTTTGTGCGTGTGTTTGTGCGCGTGCGTGCGTGTGTGTGTGTGCGGCAGCACGGAGGTGAACGCTAATGTTGTTCTTATAACCTCTTAAACAACCCGTTATAGAAAGACCTGCTGCTGTCTGTCAACAGCTGTTGTATATCATGGTGTCTGGTTGGGTTCATTTCAGTCTGAGGTGATATATTATAACTATATGGTCTGATATATTGTAACTGGTCTGATATATTATAACTCCATGGTCTGATATATTATAACTCCATGGTCTGATATATTATAACTCTATGGTCTGATATATCATAACTATATGGCCTGATATATTTTAACTCTATGGTCTGATATATTATAACTCTATGATCTGATATATCATAACTATATGGTCTGATATATTATAACTCTATGGTCTGATATATTATAACTCTATGGTCTGATATATCATAACTATATGGTCTGATATAGAATAACTCTATGGTCTGATATATCATAACTATATGGTCTGATATATTATAACTCTATGGTCTGATATATTATAACTCTATGGTCTGATATATCATAACTCTATGGTCTGATATATTATAACTCTATGGTCTGATATATCATAACTCTATAGTCTGATATATTATAACTATATGGTCTGATATATCATAACTCTATAGTCTGATATAGAATAACTCTGATATATTATAACTCTATGGTCTGATATATCATAACTATATGGTCTGATATATTTTAACTCTATGGTCTGATATATCATAACTATATGGTCTGATATATTTTAACTCTATGGTCTGATATATCATAACTATATGGTCTGATATATTTTAACTCTATGGTCTGATATATCATAACTATATGGTCTGATATATTATAACTCCAAGGTCTGATATATTTTAACTCTCTGGTCTGATATATTATAACTCTATGGTCTGATTAGTCCTTGGGCCAAACCCCAAAATCTCACATATCGCTACCACCTGGGATGGCAAATTCTAGTTGGGATTTTTTTATTCCTATACATCCCTAGATATTATTTTTGTATGATAGACCTTCCTGAGGCCCAGCTAAATTGGGGTTATCAGCTGCTAAAGTTACCACCCCCCATTGAAAAATGGCATTTTAGACACATGTGCATATCTTGGTATTGGCTCACGTTCAGGGCATATTACAATGTTTTATATTTTATGTTTGGTATCATTTTTAAGGGGACACTTTGAGCTTTCATTCGAGCCCTTTGGTGACTATGTATGATAAGTACAGTGGTCACTGGAGCTCTTCAAACCTTTAATAACCTTTTTTTTCTCACAATTTCCGCCTAAACCATATATTTTCTTTTAGTTCTGTGGCATCTAGAAACATCAGAGACACAAAACACAACAACTGGAATACTGACATGACCCTAAGGATTCAGGAAATGTATAATTTACCCATAGTATTTCATTCTGGGGTGGTAATTTTCAGCCTTATCTTAAACAAGCACTTTTTATGAGAAATAGACCGGTCAATAGGCATATAAGAAAGAGTACCACTAAACCTCCCTAAACATTGATACAAAAGGGTTTTCAATTGCTTCTGGTACCTTTAGGCATGCTTGAGAACATCCCAAATATCCAGGAAAATATACTTAGCAGAAAGGCATAATTTTCAAGATGCCATCCAAGATGGTCATGCAGTTCTGGGCAAGAACCATGCAGTGTTTTGCATTCAGTACAAATATGTAATTTCTGCCTATTGTAAAAAGGAGACCACTTCTAGGAGAGGAGACTGCATCTATAGCTGTATGAGACCACTGTACTGTATCTAGAAACCACTGTACTGTACTGAATATATTGGAAGTGGTCTGTAGACCACTCTACTGCATCTGTAGACCACTGTAGTGCATCTGTAGACCACTCTACTGCATCTGTAGACCACTCTAGTGCATCTGTAGACCACTCTACTGCATCTGTAGACCACTCTAGTGCATCTGTAGACCACTCTACTGCATCTGTAGACCCCTCTACTGCATCTGTAGACCACTCTACTGCATCTGTAGACCACTGTAGTGCATCTGTAGACCCCTGTAGTGCATCTGTAGACCACTCTACTGCATCTGTAGACCACTGTAGTGCATCTGTAGACCACTCTAGTGCATCTGTAGACCACTGTAGTGCATCTGTAGACCACTCTACTGCATCTGTAGACCACTGTAGTGCATCTGTAGACCACTCTACTGCATCTGTAGACCACTGTAGTGCATCTGTAGACCCCTCTACTGCATCTGTAGATCACTCTAGTGCAGACCACCACACTGTATCTATTGCTATCTGAGACCACTTTACTGTATCTAGAGACCACTGTATTGTGTATATATACCACTGTACTTCATCTATAGCTATATGAGACCACTGTACTGCATCTATAGCTATATGAGACCACTGTATTGCATCTAGACCACTGTGCTGCATCTATATCCCACTGTACTGAATCTATAAACCACTGTACTGCATATATAGACCATTGTACTGCATCTAAAGACCACTGTACTGCATCTATAGACTAGCTACTGTATCTATAGACTGCTGTACTGTATCGATAGACCACTGTAGTGCATCTGTGTAGACCATGTAGTGCATCTGTAGACCCCTGTCGTGATCTGTAGACCCCTCTAGTGTGTCTGTAGACCCCTCTAGTATGTCTGTAGACTACTGTCTTGATCTGTAGACATCTCTGGACACTGATACTGCATCTGTAGACCCCTCTACTGCATCTGTAGACCACTCTAGTGCATCTGTAGACCACTCTAGTACATCTGTAGACCACTCTACTGCATCTGTAGACCACTATACTGCATCTGTAGACCCCTCTACTGCATCTGTAGACCCCTATACTGCATATGTAGACCCCTCTACTGCATCTGTAGACCCCTATACTGCATCTGTAGACCCCTATACTGCATCTGTAGACCCCTATACTGCATCTGTAGACCCCTATACTGCATCTGTAGACCCCTATACTGCATCTGTAGACCACTGTAGTGCATCTGTAGACCACTCTACTGCATCTGTAGACCCCTCTACTGCATCTGTAGACCACTCTACTGCATCTGTAGACCCCTCTACTGCATCTGTAGACCACTCTACTGCATCTGTAGACCACTGTAGTGCATCTGTAGACCACTCTACTGCATCTGTAGACCCCTCTACTGCATCTGTAGACCGCTCTACTGCATCTGTAGACCACTGTAGTGCATCTGTAGACCCCTCTACTGCATCTGTAGACCACTCTAGTGCATCTGTAGACCCCTCTACTGCATCTGTAGACCACTCTAGTGCATCTGTAGACCACTGTACTGCATCTGTAGACCACTCTACTGCATCTGTAGATCACTCTACTGCATCTGTAGATCACTCTAGTGCATCTGTAGATCACTGTACTGCATCTACCGAGCCTTTGTGGCGACATAGTCATGTTAAATGTGCTTTATATATACATGTTTAAAGCTGTGTTGAGTTGAGATGCAGTATAGTGGTCTATAGATACAGTACAGTGGTCAATGTATGTGGTCTATAAATGCAGTACAATGGTCTATACATGCAGTACAGTAGTTTATAGATTCAGTACAGTGGGATTGGATGCAGCACAGTGGTTTATAGATTCAGTACAGTGGGATATAGATGCAGCACAGTGGTCTAGATGCAATACAGTGGTCTCATATATGCAGTACAGTGGTCTCATGTAGCAATAGATGCAGTACAGTGGTATATATACAATACAGTGGTCTCTAGATACAGTAAAGTGGTCTCATATAGCAATAGATACAGTGCGGTGGTATATATACAACACAGTGGTCTCTAGATACATTAAAGTGGTCTCATATAGCAATAGATACAGTGGGGTGGTCTAGATACAGTACAGTGGTTTCTAGATACAGTACAGTGGTCTCATACAGCTATAAATGCAGTCTCCTCTCCTAGAAGTGGTCTCCTTTTTACAATAGGCAGAAATTACATATTTGTACTGCATGCAAAACACTGCATGGTTCTTGCCCAGAACTGCATGAGATAGGCATACATTTGGCATGTCTGTACAGGAGAGGCTTGTAGGTATCCATGTAACCCATTTTCATTCACATATATTGAGGTGAGAGCTCAAGGGACCATTTGGAAAATGGTGATGGTCGTTTTTCCCTCGCCAAAATGTTGTCTTAACTTTGAATCATTAGGTATTTAGCCCCCTTCCCGACAAGGTAGCATGACAAGGTTGGTCCCATTGGAAACCTGAGGTTGTCTGGAATCAAATGGTATCTCTATCTTTGGGCTACGTCTAAATTTGAGTGTTCCACAGTCTCCGAAAGACAGTCTCGCCGGCGTTCCAGCCAGCCATCCCACAGGTCTCATAGGGTTAATAAAACATTGAAAAAAACACACTTGGGACCACTTTTTTTATTGGGATCATCAAAATCCCAATATTAGAGGTCCTATGGATGCCAAAAATCAAAACTAGAAAAAAAAATAAGCAGTCGCGCGTGGACCCCTCCTAGGGCCTCTACTACTTCAGCTTTGATTCCTGAAAAAACTGCTCCACCACCAAATAGGCCACACCCACTTCATCAACTACTTTAATTGGACACAGGTTTGTTTAATTTATAAAAAAAAGGAGCAGTGTGATGTCCAAAAAGTGTGTTATATAACTTTTAATATGTTGTTGGCTATGAATGAAAATCCGCCTATAGAGAAAAATAACAACATGTCAAAAAATATAAAAAGCTGCTCCTATGGAAAGTCTATCATATTTTTATTTACTTATATTGGCCCAAAAAACAATTTAGTATAGGTAAGGTTTTGCCAACTTTGTGGTAGCGATATCTCGTCTGGCCCAAGGACTAGATATATTATAACTCTATAGTCTGATATATTATAACTGTGATATATTATAACTCTATAGTCTGATATAGAATAACTCTGATATATTATAACTCTATAGTCTGATATATTATAACTGTGATATATTATAACTCTATAGTCTGATATAGAATAACTCTGATATATTATAACTATATGGTCTGATATATTTTAACTATATGGTCTGATATATTATAACTATATGGTCTGATATATTATAACTCCATGGTCTGATATATTATAACTCTATGGTCTGATATATCATAACTCTATGGTCTGATATATCATAACTATATGGTCTGATATATTTTAACTATATGGCCTGATATATTATAACTCTATAGTCTGATATAGAATAACTCTGATATATTATAACTCTACAGGAGCTCACAGTGTGTAACTAGAAAAAGTGCTCCTCGGAGCACAGGTCTCCGCCAGGTCAGGTAGGTTAGTGTGGGCCAGCAATGTTCGGAATTAGCCAATCAGGCTGGAATGTCTGATCCGTCTTGATCACTTGAGTTAAAAGATAATATGTAGCGATTTACGTGATGTTGGGAAAACATTTGTAGGAGTAATATAAAAAAAAAAGTTTTGCAAAAATCTGCGTCCTGGTGGTGCTATGAAAGGGCAATGTTGAAAGGGTGGCATTAGTTCCTTATTGTCGTGCGAATGTGCGTGCAAAGTTTCACAGCAATCGAACGCTGCGTTCATGATTTGCGGAATTTAGTTCAAAACGGGCCACTCCTGCAAACTTTAGATGTCAATTTTAGCCAATCAGGATGGAATATGAAAAATCAAACAGATCCGTGTTTATCACATGACTAATTATGTGTACGATTTGTGTGAAATGTGGATAAAATCTCATGGAGTAATATCCAAAAATGTGTTTTACATAAGTCGGCCTCCTGGTGGCGCTATAAAAGGCAGATGTGAAAAATGCAGGGCAAAGGTTTTTTCTTGGCCTCTAGGCCTAGGGAGTGCGCATACAAAGTTTTACACAGATCGCAGTTATAGGTAAAAGCACAAATTGGCCTGTTATAGCCCTCACATGAGGCTGATTTAAAAAATCTCAATTGGCATTTCTTCCTTGCCCTAGCAGGAATGTGCGTGCAAACTTTCACGGAAATCGCATGCTGTGTTCATGATTTGAGGCATTTTGTTAAAAAACGGAGCACTCCTGCAAACTTTGGAAGCCATTCTTAGCCAATGAGGTTGGAATATGAAAAATCTTAAAGTCATTGGTTTAACTAGAAGCTCGGCCCTGCTACGCAGGGCCTCGCGTCTAGCCCGCCGCCACGCCCACGTAGCGCCCGCGGCCACTTGGCAGCGCATATAAGTGGCATAGCGTCATGAGGGCCAGTGGGGCCGTGGCTCGGTCAGTGAAGACCCTGTAGCGTGGATGATATGTGGCATAGAGGGGCAGATTTTAAATCTCCAGAGGAAACATCCGTGGGCTACCATTGGTTCAGCGATGTGTGCGGGCGCCCTGCGGGCCCTCCTCCTCCACCAATGTGCAGTATTGAGAGCCCTGACGTCACAACATTTGGAGCGATGGGCACTGCACTCTGGTTGGTTAGGGTACACCTAGGGCCCAGGTAGAACCCAATTAAAGCCTGCATGGGCAAACCCAGTTAGGACCCGCCTTGGTCCCACATAAACGTGGCTAGTTGGGGCCCACCTAAGGGCCAGGTAGAAGCGACTTATAGCCCGCATGGGCATCGCAGTTAAGACCCACCTCGGCCCCACATAGAATTGCCTAGGTGGGGCCCACCTAAGGGCCAGGTAGAGTCGGTGGGGACCCCCCACAGGGCAATGTGAAAATGGTAGCACTTGTTCCTCAACATAGTGTGAATGTGCGTGCAAAGTTGACCACAATCGGACGCTGCATTCATGATTTGCGGCATTTTGTGCAAACTTTATATGTGAATCTTAGCCAATCGGGATGGAATATGAAAGATTAAACAGATCCGTCTTGATCACATGACTATAGAGATCATGTGTACCGATTTGCGTGAAATGTAGATAAAATCGGAAGGAGTAATGTAAAGAAATATGTTGTACATAAGGCGGCCTCCTGGTGGAGCTATAAAAGGTAGATGTGAGAAATGCAGGGGAAAGGTTTTTCCTTGACCTCTAGAGAGTGCACATACAAAGTTGTACACAGATTGGTGCAGGTATAGGTAAAAACACAAATCGGACTGTTATAGCGCCACCATGAGGCTGATTAGAGAAATCTCAAGTGGAATTTCTTGCTCGGCATAGTGGGAATGTGGGTGCAAAGTTGCACGGAAAGTGCATGCTGTGTTCATAATTTGAGGCATTTTGGTCAAAACGGAGCAGTCCTGGAAACTTTGGAAGCCATTTTTAGTCAATCAGGATGGAAAATGAAAAATCTGAAAGACCGTGTTTTTTTTAATGACTATAGAGATACTGTGTATCGATTTGCGTGATGTTAGGACAAAATATGTAGCAGTACTGTGAGAAAATGTGTTGTGCAAAAAGCGGCCTCCTGGTGGCACTATAACAGGGCCATGTGAAAGAAATGGGGCAGAGGTTCTGAATTGGCATCCAGGGAGTGTGTGTGCACAGTTGCGCTGCGATCAAGCCAATGATGCGGGAGATTAGCTATCCACAGACCGTCGGACGGACAGGGGGTAAAACATACTCTCGCGCCATCCCTTTCGGCCTGGCGGAGACAATAAAAAAGCTAAAGTAAAGGAAAAGACCATTACTGCAACAAAAGTAGTCAACAAACTATACTATAAAACATTGGCCACATTGTCAAATAATTTAAGAAAGAGGCAAACATGTTGAAAATAGCCGATCTACAAGCTTACAACGCCTCTCAACGTGAGGCGTTGTGAGCTTGTGGATCTGCTATTTTCACAATATTGACTTGTGGAACGGAGTCAAACAAAATTGGGGGGGTCCCCTGTTCAAATATGATTAGGGGGGGGGGGGGGGGGGGTAGCCACTGCCCTAATCGGACCGAAATGATCTGAAATTACTACATGACCATAATGCAGCCTAAACGTGCGTTGCACGGGGCGGTCCTGCCATTACGTTAGTTACTTGCTGTGGAGCTACACCAGAAGACACAGACAACATACACCATCTACAATGGACTAACGGAGCAGCAATAGTAACAGTTACCGCACGAACGTGCATTGTTGACAAAGTGATTGCACAGCCGCTGCAGGCATGACAACCACGTTAGCGTTAGCTACATGCCAACTATCACAGCGCCCTGTCCGTCGTCGCTGCGACTGACTGATGGCTACAGCCATAGATATATAAACACTACAGCAAGCTCTCTGAGATGCCATTGTCTGGGAAGTGCTCTTAGCGTGACACGACCAATGAGAGTGAGCGCTTTCGTTGTTGCTAAGATACGGTGCATGGCACACGGCGTCTCTGCCCCATAGCTTGTAGATCTCTCACACATGATTGGCGTAGGCTGCGTTGCCGTCGACGCTGATTGGCTGCATGTTGCTGTGACGTTGAAATGGGGTGCCAGGTCTGCTTTGTGTGTAAGCGATGTTGGGCTCATTTGGGCGCGCTTTTGGGCTGTTTTGCATAGAGCACGGCAGGGCTTGTTTCTGTCCCGTGACGGATGTGGCAAAGAAGGTGCAAAACGAACCATCCGGAAGTAAAGTGCGAGATGAAATATATAGCACTTTTTGATTATTAGAGAAGGAGACAGATGTGAAGGTGGAAAATGGAATGTAGGAGGTTATATATTTTTTCATGAGCGATTTTTGTAGCAAGTTGTGAGTGAATTGGGCCACTCCTGTGGGCGGGGGGCTGATTAGAACCATTGGGGTTTGGGAAGGAGACGCTCTCTGTTTGAGTGGTAGAGATGACTATAGAGATACTGTGTATCAATTGCATGATGTTTGGACAAAATCTGTAGGCGTACTGTCAAAAAATGTGCTTGCAAAAAGCGGCCTCCTGGTGGCGCTATAACAGGCCCATGTGAAAAATTAGGAGCAGAGGTTCTGCTCTGGCATCCAGGGATGCCTTTCGGCCTGGCGGAGACAATGACATATAGTTGTTGGTGAATTATAATGAGCATCATGATGTTATTGGTGTATTGAAATACATGTTACAGCCTCTGTCGAATGTCTGCTGACTAAGCACATAAATGATGTAAATCATTATGTAAATCATATGTAAATCATAAATGATGTATATCATTATGTAAAGCTAACCCTAACCCTAACCCTTTTATACAGTCATACATTTTAGTTGAGCTCATTATGCTAATTAGAGTTGCTGTGTGATTAATCATTGATAAAACCCTCTGGCTCTTCTTTCTCCTCCTATTCCTGCTCCTCTTCCTCCTCCTCTTCCTCCTGTTGATGCACAGACTCATATCTTAGATAGATAGATAGATAGATAGATAGATAGATAGATAGATAGATAGATACAGTGGTGTAAAAAGTACTCAAATGTTTTACTTTAGTAAAAGTATCAATACTGCAATTTAGAAGTACTCTGTTACAAGTAAAAGTCCAGAATTCAAAATGTACTTGAGTAAAAGTACAAAAGTATTGGCATCAAAATATATTTAAAGTACAAAAAGTAGAAGTACTCGAATGTTTGAAAATAGCCGATCTACAAGCTCACAACGCGTCGCGCCGCAACGCGTTGTGAGCTTGTAGATCGGCTATTTTCAAATAGCCTAGGTATAAAATAGCTAAAGTGGTTAATGTGTGTTTTATAATGTAATCATTTATATCTGCAAAGTAACTAGTAACTAAAGTTTTCAAATAATTGTAGTGGAGTAAAAGTACAATATTTGCCTCTGAGATGTAGTGGAGTAGAAGTAAAAGTATTGGAAATTGGAAATACTCAAGTAAAGTACAAATACCTCAACATTGTACTTAAGTACAGTACTTTAGTAAATGTACTTAGTTACTTTCCACCACTGGATAGATAGATAGATACATTGATTGATTGATTTATTGATTGATTGATAAATAGACAGACAGACTCATATTTTAGATTGATACATAGATAGATAGTATGGTATGTGTGGTATGTGTGTATCTCTGTGTGTGTAGTGTCTGTGTGTGACACATTGCCCGGCCCGGGAATCAAACCTGGGACCTTATACCATATGGCTCTCTACCCATTCAGCCATGGCTGCCAAATTGACCTTACTTTTGAGCTTCTGCCATAGCAGTAACCAACAGTCTGCACAGTGTTCCTCTGTGTGTGTGTGTGTGTGTGTGTGTGTGTGTGTGTGTGTGTGTGTGTGTGTGTGTGTGTGTGTGTGTGTGTGTGTGTGTGTGTGTGTATATGAGTTTATGACAGCTACGTATGTCAACATGTCATATTATAGATGGAACCCCCAGGCTAACAGGCTAACAGCTAGCATTGACACTAATCAATAATTTATTACATTGGCCTCATTAAACACAATGCTGTCATAAACACTGCTCTCTCCCTCTGTCTCTCTCTCTCTCTCCCCGCCACACACACACACACACACACACACACGCATGCATGCGCACACACACTGTGGTGGCAAAAAATCATATAACAGACACGCACACACACACACACACACAC
>NC_139950.1:46493182-46508182 GCF_963454915.1 Gymnoscopelus microlampas
ACACACACACACACACACACACACACACACACACACACACACACAAACAAACATAATCTTGTAATAGTGTAATCCTCAGATATCACTGGGAGGAGATGATAATCAATTAACATGGTTCCTTCTGGCTGTGTGTGTGTGTGTGTGTGTGTGTGTGTGTGTGTGTGTGTGTGTGTGTGTGTGTGTGTGTGTGTGTGTGTGTGTGTGTGTGTGTGTGTGTGTGTGTGTGTGTGTGTGTGTGTGTGTGTGTGTGCGCGCGCAAATTAATATACAGATTCACACAGAAACAAACATTTAAATATTGAGCCCTTCAAGCATAAGTTAAGATAAACAGATATAACATCATACAATCCACAGAATCATACGCCACAGGAGGAGGCTGGGGAGGTGGAGGGAGGAGCTGAGACCAATAATGAGCATGAACAGTGTTCATTATTTTAGACAGAACATTATTCTGTCTAAATTAAATTATATATATATATATATATATATATATATATATATATATATATATATATATATATATATATATATATACACATTTCATTCATGGGAGACCTTAGAGGTGTTTTATGTCTAAAACATTTGTGTTAAAATAAGGGGAAAAAAGAAACAAACTAGAAAAAGTGCTCCTCGGAGCACAGGTCTCCGCCAGGTCAGTTAGGCTATTGTGGCCTCCTGGTGGTGCTATAATAGGCCAATGTGAAAAGGGTGCCATTTCTTGTTAGGCCTTGCACGACAATCGGACACTGACTGCATTCATGATTTGAGGCAGGATCAACACAAATCGGCCTGTTATAGCGCCACCATGAGGCTGATTTGACAAAATTCAAATGGTAGTTCTTCCTCGGCCTAATGGGAATGTGCGTGCAAAATTTCACGGAAATTGCATGCTCTGTTCATGATTTGAGGCATTTTGTTCAAAACGGAGCACTCCTGCAAACTTTGGAAGACATTTTTAGCCAATCAGGATGGAATATGAGAAATCTGAAAGACCCGTTTCGTTTAATGACTATAGAGATACTGTGTACCGATTTGCGTGACTTTTGGACAAAATCTGTAGCAGTACTGTCAAAAAATGTATTTTGCACAAATCGGCCTCCTGGTGGCGCTATAAAAGGCCCATGAGAAGAATTTGGGGCAAAGTTTCTGAATTGGCATCCAGGGAGTGTGTGTGCACAGTTTCGCTGCGATCAAGACAGCGGTGCCAGAGATTAGCTGGTCACAGACGGACGGACGGACACACGGACACACGGACACAAGGACACACGGACGGACGGACGGGGTGGAAAACATACTCTCTCGCCATGCCTTTCGGCCTGGCGGAGACAATAAAGGGTCAAAGTAAACTAGAAAAGGAAAGGAAGGGGGGAAAGGGGAAGCCTGCTGTCTTGCCTGGTGCTTCTCCCACTTAGGCCTCCTTGTTAAGTGGCACCTGTAAGCTCCTCCCACTTAGGCTTCCTCGTTAAGTGGCGCCTGTAAGCTCCTCCCACTTAGGCCTCATTGTTAAGTGGCACCTGTAAGCTCCTCCCACTTAGGCCTCCTTGTTAAGTGGCACCTGTAAGCTCCTCCCACTTAGGCCTCCTTGTTAAGTGGCACCTGTAAGCTCCTCCCACTTAGGCCTCCTCGTTAAGTGGCACCTGTAAGCTCCTCCCACTTAGGCCTCCTCGTTAAGTGGCACCGCTAAGCTCTGGTAATAGTCAAGGAAGGGGGTCCAAATCTCCTTGAATTCTTTGAACAGACCCTTTAAATTAAGTGTGTATTTGATTTTCTCTAGTTTTGCGTTGCTAAGTCCGCTTCAGCCGACTCAGCGCCGTTGGAGTTAATGTCCCGACAGGGGCAGAATAGTAACTCATATCCCCTCATAAAGTCAACATGTGCCGTTTCTGTCCCTCCCTTCAGTCAAACGTTTAACTTCAAGTGACGTGTTACTTCCATGAAAGGAATAATTCAGTTACATGGAAGTGGCCTTGCTTGATTTCCAGACAAGATATTATTTTCATCCAACAGAAGAATGATTGCAGCTTTATAGGTTGTGTGAACTAGAAAGATATATAAAGAAAAATCTCTATTATTTGATGAAATTTGCAAATAAACCTAGCAGTTATTTGGCAATTATCATTTTGTTGTGTTTGTATTTAGTTATATGTTATAAATGTTGTATTTATTTCCATTCAACAGCACAGTCATAGTGAGTGGCCAATTTAATTTGTTCAACGTTGCTTAGAGTTCTCTTAATGCAAATACAACATGTTTTCATTTTATGTTTTATTTAGATGGACCTTACCTTTACCTTAAGGTCCATTTGGTTCCATGTATACACTCTCACAGTTACTGGGGTCCTTGAAATAAAGATAAATAAATAAAATAACCTTTGAGAAGATGTGTGAATGCAGGTTATTTTCAGACACTCCCTAGAAGGTGAACACTGTGAATGAATGGATGCAGGCTATTGTCAGACACTCCCTAGATGAGTTATAAATAGCCTTGTTCTCTCCCCTCCCCCCTCCCCCCTACTCACCTGACAGACAGTGTTTGATCCTCCATTGTGTTTGCTCAGTAAAACAGGTAAATAAACAACTTCTAATGTAAGCTTTGTAATATATGTTTCTAATGTAAGTACAGTAGAGTTGTCAGGGAGTGTAATCTGTTGAGATAGAAGTGAATTATACTATATATGTGTGCGTGCGTGTGCGTGTGTGTGTGTGTGTGTGTGTGTGTGTGTGTGTGTGTGTGTGTGTGTGTGTGTATGTTTATAAGTGAGATAGAGAAGTGTGTTAGAGATAGGAGATCGCAAATACCGTAAATCTATCTTTTATCACTGTTAGACTTAGACTTAGACTTCATATTACAGTTTCCTGTGTTTCATTAAACATGTTTATTTTCATTTCAAACTGAGCAGTTTCTAAGAGTTCAGATTGCACTGTAGAGACTAGAGCAGAGCAGTGCTGCCACATTCATTTTCCACATAGAGATTTACAAAGATAATTATATAAATGATTTAAGCCTTGCACCAAGCCATCCAGGCTCCTGGTGAATCATGACCATCAAAATAATATTCGAATATTTAATTATATACTATATACTATATTTAATAATAGCCTTTTTTGTGGTTTTCAATACTTTTTTGACACAGAATCAAATGTGTTATGGTTATGATTCACCAGGAGCCTGGATGGCTTGGTTCCAGGCTTAAAACATTTTTTATAAATCAGAAATGTCTATGGGAAAAAAATATGGACCACAAAATGGTCACCACTGCTATTTACTGTATGTGAGTGTATCTTGTTTATTGTACTTATTATTGTACTTGTAGTTTATTGTATTTATGTGACTATTTATGTTGTTGTTTATTTGTTTACTCTGCTGATTCTACTCTGGATAATAAGAGTCTTTGTGTTCTGTGGCAGATGACTGGTCTGAGGACCAGCTGGAGAGAGAAGGACTCCAGATGTTCAGAAGACTCCTCCTTGTCCACTGTGAAGGACTCCAAATGATCAGAAGCTCCTTCATGTCCAGTTTGAAGGACTGTAGATCTTCAGAAGACAGCTAAAGGTAGGAAGTTCTTCTGTTTTTCTATGTGCTGTTGTGGCTTTCTGGATCCTACTGATGTTGTATGGTGGTCCATATGTTCTGCTGATGTTGCATGGAGGTCCATATGTTCTGCTGATGTTGCATGGAGGTCCATATCTTCTGCTGATGTTGTATGGTGGTCCATATGTTCTGCTGATGTTGTATGGTGGTCCATATGTTCTGCTGATGTTGTATGGTGGTCCATATGTTCTGCTGATGTTGTATGGTGGTCCATATGTTCTGCTGATGTTGTATGGTGGTCCATATGTTCTGCTGATGTTGCATGGAGGTCCATATGTTCTGCTGATGTTGCATGGAGGTCCATATGTTCTGCTGATGTTGCATGGAGGTCCATATGTTCTGCTGATGTTGTATGGTGGTCCATATGTTCTGCTTATGTTGTATGGTGGTCCATATGTTCTGCTGGTGTTGTATGGAGGTCCAGATGTTCTGCTTATGTTGTATGGTGGTCCATATGTTCTGCTGATGTTGTATGGAGGTCCAGATGTTCTGTTATATTATATATTATATTATATTATGAATATATATTATTACTGTCATGTTGATCTGAATATATGACTGTAGAGAGAGAGGCAGGCAGGCAGGCAGGCAGGCAGGCAGGCAGACAGACAGACAGACAGACAGACAGACAGACAGACAGACAGACAGACAGACAGGACAAAAGAGGAAAGAAGAAGACTGAATGAGAGTGTGTTAGATAATAGAGTCACAGAAACATATATAGGGAGACTGTGTGTGTGGTGTGTGCTTGTGTGAGATAATAGAGTCACATGGCACAGGGAGACAATGAGATGGTAAATGAATCTGTTTAGTTCTGACTCTAAGGAACCATCTCCATTTAGATTGCTTTTACACACACACACACACACACACACACACACACACACACACACACACACACACACACACACACACACACACACACACACACACACACACACACACACACACACACACACACACACACACACACACACACAGAGTCTCATGAAAAATGTTCTCTATTTTCCAGCTTGTTTACAACAGTGGCACTTTTCAATTAGCCGCACACACGCGCACACACATGCACAAGCACACGGGACACCTTCAATATCTGTGTGTGCATGTGTGTGCGCTCGTGTGCGTGCACAAAGCCGCGCATGTGTGATTAACATATGTAACATGAAGTGTTAGATGTTAGATATGAGAAATTCTCTCATAGGAGCTACACATAATTATCTATACTAGAGAGAGAGAGAGAGAGGAGAGTGTTTGGTTCTATACTGGGTTCCTGTAGTAGCTTTACTGTAAACACAGGCCTGATGTTCATTTGGGACTCTGAGTGTATTCATTCTATATAGTAGCCTTGTTAGTCTTATCAATGAATGTGTTAATGAACTGTTAACGAGGTAACAGTTATGATGCTGTACAACCAACAGTCACATCATTATTTTTTAACATGAATATCTAGCCTGTGTTGTGTCTCTGCATCAAGCTGTATCCATCTCCACACACACACGCACGCACGCACGCACACACACACACACACACACACACACACACACACACACACACACACACACACACACACACACACACACACACACACACACACACACACACACACACACACAAACAAACTGTGGGCTTTGAAAGTGTTTCAAGTGGAACTGAAACCAAAAACATTAGATACACTGCACAGAGGCTACAATCTGAACTCACTCTCTCTCTCTCTCTCTCTCTCTCTCTCTCTGGCTGGCATACAAATAATATGACACTGCCAAACACTCTTGTTTCTCATAGCCTGTGTGTGTGTGTGTGTGTGTGTGTGTGTGTGTGTGTGTGTGTGTGTGTGTGTGTGTGTGTGTGTGTGTGTGTGTGTGTGTGTGTGTGTGTGTTAATCCCTCTTGTAATGAAGAGTGTTCGGACCAGTAGAACATGAGCAGTGGGAATGGTTCATTGGCTGGCCTGTGGGTGTGACACACACACACACACACACACACACACACACACACACACACACACACACACACACACACACACACACACACACACACACACACACACACACACACACACACACACACACACACACACACAGAGAGAGTCTGCTTGGAGGCTGTCATGCAGGATGTGTGATAACAGTCATGTTAAGGCAGACTGGCAAAGGACCCTGATGTCCTGTTTATATCAGGGTCTAGAGCTCTACAGTGTCGTTAGCACACCGCAGTGCTTCTCCGTAAGTGGTCTATCTCCTACTGGCTCCACTGTCACACTGCAGTGTGTCTACGTAGGTGGTGCACCTCCTACTGGCTCCACTGTCACACTGCAGTGTGTCTACGTAGGTGGTGCACCTCCTACGCTTTGGCTTTGGCCTGGGTTGGCTCCCAGAGTGTCAGTTTGCTTGCATTTAGTCCCAGGTGCCTGACACAGTGTCCTGCCAGCTTCATCCTTCTGTCTATGAACTTGTCTGTGACCCGTGGTAGGTCCCCGTAGAGGACCATGTTGCTGATGCATCCGTCCATGTGCCATTCGTAGCATTCTTGTGTAGACTCCATCCAGGGTATTTTACTACTTGTGCTGTGAGGGTCCATACAGCAGTACTGACTCCACTGTGAGGGTCCATGTCTCAGCTCTATACAGCAGTACTGACTCCACTGTGAGGGTCCATGTCTCAGCTCCATACAGCAGTACTGACTCCACTGGGAGGGTCCATGTCTCAGCTCCATACAGCAGTACTGACTCCACTGTGAGGGTCCATGTCTCAGCTCCATACAGCAGTACTGACTTCACTGTGAGGGTCCATGTCTCAGCCTCATGCAGCACATTAATCCAATGCAAGGCATTCCAGGCAAGTGCCCTCTGGACCTAGCCTGGTAAACCCTCCCTCCGGAAATCTCATTTGTCATTTATTTCAGGAGTGAGTCTGGCATTCTGCAATTTTGGCTGTGGGCTGGAGTTGGGCGGGAGTAATACCGTTGACTGACAACCAACATCCAATCAGCAGTGTTCCCCTTCAGCCAATCAGCAGTGCATTTTTACCACCTCCAGACTAATGTGACGCAACGGGACTTTTTAGACGGCCATGCCTTAGGTTGCCTTATTCGGATACATGCGTGTCACTGCCCGCCCCTGCCGGTTCTATGATTTTTTATTTTTAAATAGGCTCTGTCATGATTAATTGACCACATATATGAAGTTAAACAACTAAATTCTATCCAAACGATATCTTAAAAGTAAATTCCGTGCCTCAAAAAAGAAGTTTGAGAGCGTTTTAAAACCGAAAGTAAGAAGGGAAGACAACGCACAAACAACAATGGCTGCCGTTCGTCTTTTGTCGGCTGCACTCAGGCTGCACTCGGCTTCATTCGGGCTCACTCGAACTTGCCAACTGATTGGCCAACTGTCGCTGTCAATCACAGAACGATGAGCGACGACGCTGATAGGCTTGTCCATTTGGTGAACGGGCTAGAAACGCCCAGACAAGCCTTCACGCCAGACTCCTTCCTGAAATCAAATGGAAATGAGATTTTCCGGAGGGAGGGGCTTTACCAGGCTACTCCTGACCTTCAGATCATGTTCCGTTGAAGCAGTCCAGATCCCGAGATTACATTACATTACATTCATTTAGCAGACGCTTTTATCCAAAGTGACTTAAAATAAGTGCATTCAACATAGGGCAAGAAATAGGAACATAGGCAAGAAAACTACCAATCACCAGAAGTCTTAAGTGCATTCTCTTCTAAAACAAGCAACTAAAAGTTGCTTGGTATAAACTAGTGCTAAGGTCAAAGTGCAATATATCAGCTACCTACTTTCTTAAACAGATGGGACAAATAGGAAGATCAAATGAGCAAGAGTTAAAACAAATTAGTGTATCAAAATAAAGAAAATCCAATAAAACAAGAGCTCGTACAAATAATTGACAACAAGTAGGCAAGGCTAAGAGGAGAAGCCTGCGGTGAAAGATGGGCAGTGACTCTGCTGTCCTGACATCAGTGGGGAGTTCATTCCACCACTGTGAGGCCAGAACAGAAAAAAAGCCGAGACCGTGTAGATCGGCCAGAAGGACCTCTGAGCGACGAGGAAACCAGAGCTATTTGAAGTCCTCCACTGCCTCGAGCACCGTCCGTCGGCAGTGGCAATGGTTTTGTCCTCTGTGTTAACTGTCAACATCTGAATGAATTTAGGAATGAATGAA
Source organism: Gymnoscopelus microlampas (assembly GCF_963454915.1). NCBI lineage: Eukaryota > Metazoa > Chordata > Actinopteri > Myctophiformes > Myctophidae > Gymnoscopelus > Gymnoscopelus microlampas. The sequence goes on from NC_139950.1 coordinate 46,500,954, forward strand.
TGAATGAATGAATGAGATGCTGTGGTTGTGCTCTGCCCCTCAACGGGGTCAGTAGGTCAAACCGTGTGTGTGTGTGTGTGTGTGTGTGTGTGTGTGTGTGTGTGTGTGTGTGTGTGTGTGCTCGTGCATGTCATTGTTTAATATGTGTTTGTGTGCATGCATCTCATTTTGAGTCATTATATATTCATGTTCAGTTCAGTCGTACATAATGAATAATGAATAAATAATGAAAAATACACGTAGAGGTTATTTTAATACATTAATAATTCATAAAGTAGTTTATTTTAATAGATTAATAATTCATAAAGTAGAGTGGTGTGAAGTGGTGTGAAGTGGTGTGAAGTGGTGTTTCAGGTTAAAGGCTCTCATGTTCCAACATACAAACCTGATGAATTTTGCAACACTTTGCAACGCTTTACAACATTTTGCAGTCGACACACACAGACGCATGTGGTTGAAAGACAAAAGGTGAAAAGTGTGACTCCATGCAGCCACAAGTCTGAGGTTTTCTTTTTGTATATCTTAATTGTGTTCACACAATTTACATTTAAATTAACATGGTGTGCCTCACTAATCATTAGACTTTAATATAATAATATAATAATGCCTCACTAATCATTAGACTTTAACATAATAATGCCTCACTAATCATTAGACTTTAATATAATAATACAATAATGCCTCACTAATCATTAGACTTTAATATAATAATACAATAATGCCTCACTAATAATTGGACTTTAATATAATAATACAATAATGCCTCACTAATCATTAGACTTTAATATAATAATACAATAATGCCTCACTAATCATTAGACTTTAATATAATAATACAATAATGCCTCACTAATCATTAGACTTTTAATATAATAATACAATAATGCCTCACTAATCATTAGACTTTAATATAATAATACAATAATGCCTCACTAATCATTAGACTTTAATATAATAATACAATAATGCCTCACTAATCATTAGACTTTAATATAATAATACAATAATGCCTCACTAATCATTAGTCTTTAATATAATAATACAATAATGCCTCACTAATCATTAGACTTTAATATAATAATACAATAATGCCTCACTAATCATTAGACTTTAATATAATAATACAATAGTGCCTCACTAATCATTAGACTTTAATATAATAATACAATAATTCCTCACTAATCATTATACTTTAATATAATAATACAATAATGCCTCACTAATCATTAGACTTTAATATAATATAATAATGCCTCACTAATCATTAGACTTTAATATAATAATACAATAATGCCTCGCTAATTATCACTTTCAGCCCAAACCTCCTAGGATCGAATCCCGACTTGAGGAACGAGAGGCACCGTCCAACGAGCTTAGGCGAAGGAATGGATGGATGTGACATCATCCAAAAAAACGTCACTTCCGTCCACTGCTATGTTATGAGTTGTAGAAAAACACATCTAGTCGGATTTCTTCTTTTTTTGGTTGAAAACGAGCCTTATTCAACGTGTACACATGTATAACATACTTGTTATTAGTTTATACTGTGCACAAGAATGCTACGCACACAACAGTCCTTATAGTGGTGCCGGCTAACGGCAGAATAAACTAAATAGTGTTCTGAAGAGATGAAAAGGTCGCCGCAAAACACTGGTAATATGTTATTATAGTACGCAGAGTAAACAAACCAAGGTTTTGGCAGGTAACTGCCTGCAGGGCATTAGTTTAAACACATTTATAACAGAGGTTATTAGCAGTAGTCATTATCAGTGTTAAAGTGGCTTCCAGAGCAGAGAATGAATTCACTGGTTGAAGTGAAATGCCACGAACCAATTATACTGTCAGCTTACTGCTTATGGTAGTCCATCCTACACCATGATCACACACACACACACACACACACACACACACACACACACACACACACACACACACACACACACACACACACACACACACACACACACACACACACACACACACACTGCCATTACATTAGTGCACAGAGATACAACGCAGTAGACTGGTGACACAGCTATTGGTCAGCTGTGCACCCATAATGCAATGGTTGGCAAAGGCAATCTCGTGCGTGTGTGTGTGTGTGTGTGTGTGTGTGTGTGTGGGTGTGTGTGTGTGTGGGAACTGTTTATGAGCGGGTGTTTGTGTGTGTTCTCTGTGGCGCCGCAAGTGTGTGCGTGTGTGTTGGAAGTGTTGCAGGTACCACGAATAAAGTCACTTTCCATCCCTGATCTACTGTCTGTGCACAGCGCATGACCCACACTGCACATGCTTTGGGTTCTCATATCCCCCCGATGGGTATATGGCACGGATCTCTAACAGGGGGTCCGGGACCCCTAGGGCGTCCTCAGAGTTACTAAAGGGGGTCCGCCAAATCTTTATGTGATATGATTTTCTTTTTTTACCTTAACCACTTGAACTCTAGCATCCCCTTATCTGAGGAGCACTTTAGCCAAAAATAGCAGATCTACAAGCTCACAACGCTTCGCGCTGCGAGGCGTTGTGAGCTTGTAGATCAGCTATTTTTGGCAAAGAGGTATAGGTGTAGAGGGAAAAAAAGAGCAGACCAAGTAAACAAAAAAAAAGTTTAATTCTGAAACACCATTTTATACAATATAGAGGGGGGTCCCTGCTTCATCTCTGTCTCAGCTAGGGGGTCCTTGGCCTGAAAAGGTTGAAGACCCCTGGTATTATGGTCTATTTGAGTACATTTAGATGGGTATATGGTCTATTTGAGTACATTTAGATGGGTATATGGTCTATTTGAGTACATTTAGATGGGTATATGGTCTATTTGAGTACATTTAGGACTACGTGACATAATTGTTATAGAGAGATTATTTTGTTCAGAATTTTGAATTCAAACAGTGGAGTTCTGCAAATACTTTTCTCTGAGCACATCACCAGCTATGGACTAGTATTTATACATTGTAGAGTATATGCACTTTAACCCCCCATCTACCCTGCTACATTTGAACTAATTCTAGAATAAATGGTCTCATGGACGAATGACTCTCTCTCTCTCTCTCTCTCTCTCTCTCTCTCTCTCTCTCTCTCTCTCTCTCTCTCTCTCTCTCTCTGTCTCTCTGTTTTGCTTCAATATGATGAAATATGAATGATTGTCATTTCTTCTCTTCTCCACCTGTTACCTTAACGATGTCTCTGTAATGAATAATGAATAGAAGACACACACACACACACACACACACACACACACACACACACACACACACACACACACACACACACACACACACACACACACACACACACACACACTCTGTGATGAAATATAAATGTGTCCTTTCTTCTTCTTCTACTGTATGGTTGTGACCATTAAGTGACACTCTGGGTTCTTATAAAAATATAAAAGTGCTGACAGTGTTGTAACTGTTCTCTATCTTTATATCCTTCCATCCATCCATCTATCCATCCATCCATCTATCCATCCGTGCATCCATTTATCTATCCAGTCATCCAACTCTCTCCACCATAGTGTCATAACTCTCTCACCACAACAAATGAGGGAGAACGAGCACCTTTAAAACAGCTCTTAAAAAACTGTCTTCAAAATGAATAAATAGAAGTATATATAGTTTTTTTTCTAGTGAATTTGTATTTTAGTCATTAGTTATGATGGCAGCAGGTCTGGGTCCAGTGGCTAGAACGAACATGAGCTGTGAACTTGGACACTGCATTGTGTCTACGTAGGTGGTGCACCTCCTACTAGTCCATGAGCCAGACAAGATGCAATCTGGGAACCCATCGCCAAATGAAAAGGAAACACAGCGCCCTCTGCTGTTTTTGACTATCTCAGTTGGCTCTGGGAGGAAGTTGACGTAGCACACGTGCGCAAGGAAACCGGGGTTTTGGTCTGCCTTCAGCGCATCACTTCCGGTGGTGCGACTATGTTTTCATTCCCACTAACAATATTTCTACACGGAACACTAACACCACTTCTCCCAGAGAACATCGTTTTGGTTATAAGCCCTCTTGTTTCTATGATGAAAGAGCAAGTTAAAATGTGAATATCTTTCCGTGGTTTTGTCTGCTCCGAGGGCGCTATTGTTAAATGAGTTTCGGTTTGTTTCGAGTGGGGAAGGATCGGCGGACACGTAAATCCCGCCCACTACATTTGATTGGGTAAAGCGTGGCCTGCTTCCTGATCTGAAGGCACGCCCACTTGTAGGCCAGTGCGTACGTGATATGACGAACCCCCCCGACAGATTCAAACGCAGAGCAGAATCTGTTCTTGAGATTAGATAAGATGTAATTATCGAAAGAGCGGGCAAAACCATACCTATATTAAATTGTTTATAGGGTCAATATAAGTAAATAAATATATGATAACCTTTCCACAGGAGCAGCTTTTTCATATTTATCACATTTTGTTATTTTCCCCATACGTACATGACAGGTGAAAAAATGACAAAATGTAAAAAAATGTTATCATAATGGAACTTCCTCATTTGATTACTTACATGAAGACTATGATTTATCGTATTACAAGTTTTCTGAAATTGTATATTTAAAGACAAATTAGGCATTAGGAAAATATGCCCGAATTTGCATAACTTTCCAGAATCAACATTGGAACATTGGACAAAGCCAGAGTCAACATTCTTATTTCATTTTGTTAAGATGTTGGAGTCAAAGGTTTTTTAACGAGGGAATATTCAATATCTGGCTCAATTTTGGGGCTCTGGCTCATGGACTAAATGCCCAATTTGCGTATTTAAATATACAATTTCAGAAAACTTGTAATACGATAATTCATTGTCTTCATGTAAGTAATCAACTGGGCAAGTTTCATTATGATAACTATTTTTTAAAATGTTGTCATTTTTCACCTGTCATGTACGTATGGGGAAAATAATAACATGTGTGATAAATATGAAAAAGCTGCTCCCGTGGAAAGGTTACCATATATTTATTTACTTATATTGACCCTATAAACCATTTAATATAGGTATGGTTTTGCCCACTCTTTCGATAATCATTGCTCAATTTTGGGGCTCTGGCTCATGGACTACACTGGCTCCTACTGTATGTATGTATATATATATATATTATAAATAAAAGTGCTTTAAAGGACAGTTCTGGTATCCTCAGTTACTTTTCCAGACCTGTGAAGAAAGCTCTGTAATGTTTAAAGGAATTGGAGTCGTGCTCGCACCCTCAATGTAAAGATGACTCTTTATTAACCCTTCATCCTCATCATCCTTACCTTGTTGTCCAACCACAACAAGGTAAGGGTGTGTGTGTGTGTGTGTGTGTGTGTGTGTGTGTGTGTGTGTGTGTGTGTGTGTGTGTGTGTGTGTTTGTGTGATGTATTATTAATGCATTGTGTATTTTGTCCCATAATGGGACAAAGTGACAGAGTGTTGTCACCCCTCTACCCCCCCCCCCCCCCCCCCCCCCCCCACGGTGCTATATCTAGGTCTCTGTCACTTAACACACGCGCGCGCACACACACACACACGCACACACGCACGCGCGCGCGCGCACACACACACACACACACACACACACACACACACACACACACACACACACACACACACACACACACACACACACACACACACACACACACACACACACACACACACACACACACACACACAGTGACAGTAGTTTTTTTTGCAGGATCAGCACATTGAAACTCTTCCATTAGCTTTTACTGCTGGGGGTGAACTTTGCTTTCTGTGTGTGTGTGTGTGTGTGTGTGTGTGTGTGTGTGTGTGTGTGTGTGTGTGTGTGTGTGTGTATTCTCTGTTTAGAGCTAAATAGCTTTTGGGTTGATGTTTTTTCCAGTGTGTCTGATACAGTAGCTTTCTGTTTGTTTTCTCATCACTGTCTAACCCCATCCCTCAAAAAAATGCAGTTCGCTGGGCTCATTTAAAACAGCCTTAAAAACTCCCCCCCCCTGCTCTTGTACATCTAGCTTTTTTCCCCCTTTTTTATTTTTTGTTGTACATAGTGTTATCTTTTTCTGTTTTTTTTGTATTGATATTCGAACTGTGGTGCCACTATGTCTATGAATTGAATACCAAGGCCCTCATTGGAAACAAGACCGCAGGGACTTTCATGAACGGACCTGTTAGACAAAGTATTTTAAATGTAACTGTGCTGTTTTATATATGAGCAGCTAATCTCCGGCACCGTTGGCCCGGTCGCTGCGAAACTGTGCACACACACTCCCTGGATGACAATTCAGAACCTCTGCCCCAAATTAATTTGCATGGGCCTGTTCTAGCGCCACCAGGAGGCCACTTTGTGCAAAACCCATTTTTTAAATATTACTCCTACAGATTTTATCCAAACATCAAGCAAATCGGTACACAGTATCTCTATAGTCATGTGATCAACACGGACCTGTTCGATTTTCCATATTCCATCCTGATTGGCTAAGGCTGGCTTTCAAAGTTTGCAGGATTGGTCCGTTTTGAACAAAATGCCTCAAATCATGAACGCACCAATGCGATTCCCGTGAAATTTGCACGCACTTTCCCACTAGGCCAAGGAAGAAATGCCACCCTTTTCACAATGGCCTGTTATAGCGCCACCAGCAGGTCCAATTTCACCAAAAAAAACGTTCACAATTTTTTTTTGGAACGAAATGCCTCAAATCATGAATGCAGTGTCCAATTGCCGTGCAAGGCAGAGGAAGAAATAGCACCCTTTTCACATTGTCCTATTATTGCGCCACCAGGAGGCCACAATAACGTACCAGACATGGCGGAAGCCTGTGCTCCGAGGAGCACTTTATCTAGTTTTTATTGCTACTACAATGTATGAGGAACGAGAACAAAATATTTACTCTCATGTACACAAGATATAATAATAAAGAAACCTTGAACAGTATCATTCTTTGGCCTACAAATATATCAACTTGGGTCAGTGCAATGAATGGAGGAGTCTGACTTTACCTTCCCAGAGTAAAACCTCTTTGGTACTAAACCCAATATACTTCTAACAACACAATATCCAAACATTTATGACAGCACTCACCGGCTTGAGACTGAACAGAACCTCTCCGTGGAGTAAATATTAAATAAACAGCACAAACAGCATGGAATACGTTTACACAAACACACTGTAGCGATTTAGAAGCACTTTATAAGAAAACTAACACCTAAGTTGATTTAACGTTAGTACATGTGTTTTATTGATGGACGTTTAGGCTTTTGACAGCATTGCTTCCCCCT
>NC_139950.1:46513182-46558182 GCF_963454915.1 Gymnoscopelus microlampas
ACAGTAGGGCGAGCGAGCACACGAATAAGTGAAGAGAGAGAGAGGATGAAAGAAAGAGAGCAAAGTCTCTCAGGGGAAATACTCTGAAGCACTCATCTCCATTCTAATATAGTCCTCCTGCTGTGGGTGTGTGTGTGTGTGTGTGTGTGTGTGTGTGTGTGTGTGTGTGTGTGTGTGTGTGTGTGTGTGTGTGTGTGTGTGTGGGGGTGTGTGGGGGGGTGTGGGGGGGTGTGTGTGTGTGTGTGGGGGGGGGGGGGGGGGGGGGGGGTGTGTGTGTGTGTGTGTCACCCACATAGTAATGTAGTCATCCTCCCGCTCAGAGTTATAATTACTGTTAAAGGAGCATTCCACTGTAAAACATCTTAATGTCTACTCAGGGTTTGAACCTACAGACAGTTTGGAAGTTGCATTGATTCAATAATTATACATGTTTGATATCATCTGACCCCCCAAAATAATCCTATATGAACTGGGGACCCCCCTAAAATAATCATAATATGAACTGGGGACCCCCCTAAAATAATCATAATATGAACTGGGGACCCCCCTAAATAATCATATGAACTGGGGATCCCCCAAAATAATCATATATGAACTGGGGACCCCCCAAAATAATCATATATGAACTGGGGACCCCCCAAAATAATCATATATTTGTGATTATTTTATATGTTTATATGTTATCAAATCACTACATAATGTTATATCTATCATTGCCCTAAATGGCGATATATTATCAAGGAAAGGATGATTAAAAAATCATTATGTCTGTATTATTAGCCTTGATGACCGTCTTTACTATGTCTGTATCAAAAATGACTTTGGACAGCTTGTAGAGTGACGCATTACTTTACCTGAGTTACATCTTCTGATAGTTGTACTAGAATGTTGACATGAAACATTAATCCCGTTTAGTGTTTCATTAGCGCAAGTGTGAAAAAAATCGAAATACACAAGTTTGAGAAAAATGACATAAGACAAATGTACTACATTTCTGTGATGAATTACTACAGTATATCATAACAGTAACAGACCCCCCAAAAACTCCTCCGAAAAGGCGGGCAGAACCAATGCCTCCTCCTTCCTGTGTCTGTGAGCCTAATCCTGAAAGTACAGAGAGAATAGAGAGTTTCCACATCAAAACACAATGACAACACAGTGAGTTATGCTTTATTAAATGTCAAACACACAGAGCTTCAAACAGAAAGGATTAAGAGGTGAAAAAAGGATATTAAACAGAGGAATGAAACTCCTCAGAATTCTCTGGTGATGAATGTTGAATCATAACATCTGTTTGATACCATTCCTCTGTTCTAACCCTAGGTTTAGGTCTGTTAGACAGGTTAGACCTAACCCTACTGTTTACCATTCCTCTGTTCTAACCCTAGGTTTATGTCTGCTATAGGGTTAGACCTAACCCTACTGTTTACCATTCCTCCTCCTAAATATTACATCCAGTGTTTTATTTTATTTCATTACCACCTCCTTCATCTCCAAGTTCATTAACATCATACAGTTCACTACAGACAGGCAGACAGACAGACAGACAGACAGACAGACAGACAGACAGACAGGCAGGCATGCACACAGACAGACAGACAGACAGACAGACAGACAGACAGACAGACAGACAGAGGAGAAAACGATTCAGCAATTCTTCTCTGTGTGAAAGATGACACTCCAATGTCACACATGCACACACACACACACACACACACACACACACACACACACACACACACACACACACACACACACACACACACACACACACACACACACACTCACACCACGTATCCAGTATAAATGATGCCAGTTTTGTAACCAAGGTCAAACAGTGATGCTTTTTACAACCTGCCAGCAGTGATCCGTCCTCATGTACGCACGCACACACACACACGCGCGCGCGTGCACGCACACACACACACACACACACACACTGGCAAGTCAATGCAGACACGGATGCATAACCTGTCCAAAATACACCACACACGCGCGCATATACACAGGCAACGCAATGCACGCACACATGCATGCATGCATGCATACACACACACGCTCGCACACAGGCAACGCAATGCACGCACACATGCATGCATGCATACACACACACGCTCGCACACAGGCAACGCAATGCACGCACGCAAACATGCAACGTACGCACATGCACAACGCAGACACACAACGCAAAGCACACACACAACGCAAAGCACACACACGCACACACACATACTCACAAAATAAATGGTCTCTGTCACATGTCCAAAACTGTTACTTTACAGGATTCAAATTAAAATGTACTTTTGATGATGTTGTAAGATGATCCAGTAGGACGTTGTGTAGATACTGTAGTATGATGATCCATTAGGACGTTGTGTAGATACTGTACTATGATGATCCATTAGGACGTTGTGTAGATACTGTACTATGATGATCCATTAGGACGTTGTGTAGATACTGTAGTATGATGATCCAGTAGGACGTTGTGTAGATACTGTAGATGATCCATTAGGACGTTGTGTAGATACTGTAGTATCACAGGTTGACATGAGCAGGTGTTCTGAGTCCGTTATAGAGCTCATCGGTCATTATCCAGAAATAATGACCGATGACTGACTAATAAGAATCGAGCATTCAACCAAGCCGTGTAATAAAGTAGTGTAGTAGTAGTATAGTATAGTGGTTCTCAAACTTTTTCATGTCAAGGACCCCCAAAATGATATGTATTTGGCCGCGGACCCCCATCTAAAAATATTTTGTTCCAGGGACCCCCAGAAGCAAATATTTGAGTTACAAATGTTCGCTTTAAGAAACAAATATTCAAAGATTTGCACACATTTTCAAGATTTTTCAAAAATAGCAGATCTACAAGATCATAGTGCGGCACTCGGTGCTGCGCTATGAGCTTGTATGTCTGCTATTTTTGAATAGCCAAAGTATAAAAGGTTAAAATTATTCTGATGCTATATTTACACATTTTGCTGGGTACCCCCTGGAACACCCTCAAGTACCCCTGGGGGTCCCCGGACCCCACTTTGAGAACCAAGGATATAGTATAGTAGAGTTATAATAGTATAGGAGTCGTGATGAGATGAAAGCATGAATGACGTTTCCATGGGTACAGGAACATCATTATATCATAATATCATTTTGTAATGTTTTTAGCAGAGATGTTACAAGCAGCCTGACATCTTTATGAGACTAAAAACCGCTCATTTTGCGTACTGCCTTCACTAGACTGTTATGAAAGAGCTGTGTGTGTGTGTGTGTGTGTGTGTGTATGTGTGCGCGCGCACACGTGTGCGGGCATCCGTGTGCGTGTGCGTGCGGAGCATAAAACAGGAACATTTACTTCAGATTCTGGCTGAAATGTGACGTCAGTCTGAGCTGACACTGTGAAACACACGCACGCACGAGCGTGCACACACACACACACACACACACACACACACACACACACACACACACACACACACACACACACACACACACACACACACACACACACACACACACACACACACAAATACTCACCCTGTGGTTAGTTAATAGAGTGTGACCCCTGTCTGTCTTTCAGCCTTATCTGCTCCACAAAATGTGTGTGTGTGTGTGTGTGTGTGTGTGTGTGTGTGTGTGTGTGTGTGTGTGTGTGTGTGTGTGTGAGTGACCTACTTTCCACAGGGAGTGTAGTGTAGTTACACACTAGTCTCTGAAGTGTGTAGGTCTCATCACATTTACTGTATGTGTGTATGTATCTGTGGGTGTATTCATCTGTGTGTGTGCGTGTGTGTGTGCAGAGTGTGTGTGTCATAGATTAAGTGGTGGTGTCAAGGCTGCTTGATAGTTTGAGACATGATAACATCAGCTGTGTGTGTGTGTGTGTGTGTGTGTGTGTGTGTGTGTGTGTGTGTGTGTGTGTGTGTGTGTGTGTGTGTGTGTGTGTGTGTGTGTGTGTGTGTGTGTGTGTGTGTGTGTGTGTGGTGATACCATCAGCCTGTCTATCAGAAGCACAGCAGTCTGTAGCTTGTATCTGCTTGTCTGTCTGTCTGTCTGTCTGTCTCTCTCTCTCTCTCTCTCTCTCTCTCTCTCTCTCTCTCTCTCTCTCTCTCTCTCTCTCTCTCTCTCTCTCTCATACAAGCCATTTCAGCACCATGGACAGAGACACATCGGTTTTCCCTACTCCCCACGTTTGCGAAGCTGAAAGACTATTGTCAGCGTCTTTGGTAATTTAAGCATCATTTTGAAATGACACCAAATGCTCCAGATAGGTTTAGGGTTGGTACAAACACGTACCAAGTGCTCCTAATAGGTTTAGGCTTGGTACAAACACGTACCCTCGCTTCACACCATTGTTTATGGGGAAGGACTCTGAGATGCTGCCAGTGTGTTGTAGCCCTCACTGCCAAGCGTATCAAAGGCCTTTGTGAGGTCGATGAAGAAGTTACTACATACATACTCTAAACACTATGGTGCCAAGGGGCTTGAACCAGGAAGATGAAATGAGACACTTTCTGTAAAAGCTTCCTCAGGTCACGATTTGGAGTGCGGTACTGCTTCTCCATTTAAGTGACTTTTTTAAGTACCTCCTGTTTAAAGTTGCCTTTCTGCTTGTTGCCTTTGTGAAAATGCATCCTGGTGGACATAGTCTTGATATAGTTTCTCCTTCTGATCCTAAAACCTCCTTTAGCCCAGCACCTACCAGTCAATGAGCTTTACCTAAGTTCAGCACCTACCAGTCAATGAGTTTTACCTAAGTTCAGCACCTACCAGTCAATGAGTTTTACCTAAGTTCAGCACCTACAAGTCAATGAGTTTTACCTAAGTTCAGCACCTACCAGTTGAGGAAGAAGTTATATGGCTGCTTATATCTAACCTTTATATTATACCATCCCGTATAATACTTCTACAATGCATTATGATATTTGTCAGCTTGTAAGAGCCTAGATGTCTCCACTAGGCCTAATAGCTATTTTTTTGGTACAGCCTATCTTGTTATGGTTCAGTTTGTCCTTCAGGCTGCTGCAGTATATATGATCTCTGCCCTGTGCTCGAGGCAGAACTACCGTACCACTGACATGAGTGTTAATGTACTTCTGACCATGATATCATTGTACATAAAGCATAACCACCTCCACCTAGAATATTTTCTCGACTCCTATGTGCCTTATCGATTGCTGATTGATCCAGAATTCCACAACACAGTCAAAGGGCTTTACCTAAGTTCAGCACCTACCAGTCAATGGTTGCTGCATAGTCAAGTTTTACAAATCCGTCTCTGCATAGATGGTAAATGTTCTGTGTGTGTGTGTGTGTGTGTGTGTGTGTGTGTGTGTGTGTGTGTGTGTGTGTGTGTGTGTGTGTGTGTGTGTGTGTGTGTGTGTGTGTGTGTGTGTGTGTGTGTGTGATGACAGAAATAGAACATAATGAGGTTGTGTTACTACAATGCTGAGATGACAGCATCTCTCTCTCTCTCTCTCTCTCTCTTTCTCTCTCTCTGCTGTAAACAGATGTACAACACTGTAACCACAATCCTCCTGAGCAATCTCTTCTCCTCTCCGTCCGTCCGTAATTTTTCTCCTCAAACAGAAATGACACTTTTTCTATTTTACGTTCCAACTGTTAACCACACACACACACACACACACACACACACACACACACACACACACACACACACACACACACACACACACACACACACACACACATATTTAATATCAACCTTAAAACATTGACATACTGTAATATGGATGACACACAATGAATATACTGCTGTCACTTATCTTCATAAGACTGGTGTTCACTAATATCATTATAAGATGATTGTGTGTGTGTGTGTGTGTGTGTGTGTGTGTGTGTGTGTGTGTGTGTGTGTGTGTGTGTGTGTGTGTGTGTGTGTGTGTGCGTGCGTGCGTGCGTGTGTGTGTGTGTACTTGGCAGGAATTCACAAACCTGACTTCCTGTGGTGCTGAAGCTAGAAGGCCTTGACTTCCTCTTTGATGGAGATGAATTGTTCTGACTGTTGCAGCTGATGCAATTACTGAACACAGAGAAAAGGTGTGTGTGTGTGTGTGTGTGTGTGTGTGTGTGTGTGTGTGTGTGTGTGTGTGTGTGTGTGTGTGTGTGTGTGTGTGTGTGTGTGTGTGTGTGTGTGTGTGTGTGTGTGTGTGTGTGTGCGTGCGTGCGTGCGTGCGTGCGTGCGTGCGCGTGCGTGCGTGCGAGTAATGCCAGCATAAGCATGTGTAATTAATTAAGACTGTTAATAACTGCCTGAGAGAGAGAGAGAGAGAGAGAGAGGACTCGGGCTGTATTACTTCCAGCTGAATATGACGAGTCAGCTTTATGAAACAGCAGACTGTTTTAATTTAATTTCAGTAAAAAGACTTAAGTGTTGAATTTATAAATGTTATACTCTAAGTACACCGAATGAATGTATAAATGTTATGCTCTAAATAGACTGAATTAATTTATAAATGTTATACTCTAAGTGTCATGATTAGTATAACTGGCCGACCCAAATGCAGAAACAAGACAATAGTCTAAGGGTGTTTATTGAAACAAAGGAGGAATTGGGGAGGTTGGTGTTGGTTTGGAGTGGAGAGGTTGAGGGGAGCAGGGAGATGAGTATGGTCTCTCTATAGAACAGGAGAAAGGATTGAGTCACGAGGAGAACTCCAAACAAGGTTCAAGAACACTAACTGTAGCACTATAGAAATAACTAGGACTGAATTCAGTAGCTGGCAAAAAGCGTTACCACACACTGGAAAGTTGTGAAAGGATCTGGCATCGTGTGGAGAGAAGACCATGGCTTTATAGACTGTGAGGTGATGAGCTGATTGGCAGGCAGGTGAGATAGCTGCTATATATGGTAGTGCACGGCGGATTTGTAGTGGGTGGGACGCGTCCGCGCGGGGACTTCTTTCTTCTACATTAGAAGAGTTACATTACATTACATTACAGTCATTTAGCAGACGCTTTTATCCAAAGCGACTTACAATAAGTGCATTCAACATAGGTAGGGAACGAAACTACTAATCACCAGAGGTCTTAAGTGCATTTCCTGTAAAAACAAGCAACCAAGAGTATACCTAGCGCTAAGGTAAAAGTGCAATATATCAGCTATCTACTTTCATAAACACATGAGATAAAATAGCCAAATCAAATGAGCACGAGCTAATATATCCAATACAACAATACAACAATAGTTCCTACAACTAGTTAACAACAAGTAGGCCAGGCAAAGAGGAAGGGTAGGTAGTTAGGACGTCACATTGTAATAGAGCCCGACTACCCAATCTCAGCACCGGCCACAGTGGCGCACCTCGCTAATCATTAGACTCCCAATCCACTACCACTGGGAGTCTAGGTTCACTGCCAGAGATTTTCAGAACAGTCTGCAGCCAGTGCCGGCGTTTTTCAGCATTTTTTACTAACCTTTCAAGAGCCACTGAATATTTCGCTCCAGGACGATCGACACACCGAGTGTCGCAAAAGACGGAGCCTCTTTTGTCTCTGTTCACATCGGAGAAAAAAAAGTGTGTCACCGCAACCCTTCGTTCTTCAGTTATTGGCTGTTGAATACAGCTTGTTCTCGCCAAAAACGAAGAAAAAAAAACAAGAAAGCAGAGAAAACTCTATTTTTCTAAATCCTTTAACATTAGGTCGGACGGGGCTGTGTTTGTTGGGATCACGTTATTTCCGGGTATACTCTTCTCCAGAAGTCATAGGATCACTCATAGGTTGGCAAAGAGCGCCATCTAGCATAAACACTGAAAAAACAGTGTGTTACACGCCATTGGCACTGAATGACTTAAGGTGGGGACATTGAGAACTACATTACTGTCAGTTTACGGTGGAGATTCACAGCGTGATATATATGTGATGACCTACTGGATTTTCTATTAAGACAGAGGTTTACATTGAACGGTTTAACCTTATTGTGTTGCATTTTCTTTAGAACGTTGGAACTGTGTGAAAAGACACACTGGCCCTCATTTATCAATGGAGCTTAAAAAACAGCCTATATTTTTCCATAAATTCGGCCGTACACCAACGTCCAAGTCACATTTACGAAGCGAGCTATACAGCTAATCCTAGCGTACATTTGGTCGGACTTTGATAAATCTGACGGCTTAAAACCGAGCGTCATTTAGATAAAACGCCCTTAAATATTCTCGAAACGCCCCGATTTTACGACATGAAGAACCAGAATACGACCAAACAAAGCATGAAGTTTCCCCGCTCGCCTCGCTCTCTTTCATGTCCGCGTCTGACGTACACGCATACACACGCATACACACGCATACACACGCACACGCACACGCACACGCACACGCACCTACTTGCAAGCCTAAGACAAGTGTAGCATTTGCACTGTGGAAACAGCAGTCTTTCATGTACTCCGTGATGGTTCAATCTTTGTCAGCCTACTGCAATGTAGCCTACTGTACATGAATCAAACTCATTGTCATAAATCATACCATACGTTTGTATATTAATTTAACCCATTACGAGCAGTGCGCGGTGCGCGTTCTAGTTACACTAAAATAAAGCAATCATGTATTCTCCCTTGAGTCACGGGCTGACGTGACGCCACGTTAAATTAGAGATAGCAGGCAAGGCAGTCATAATTATCTGAACGTTTATGGAGTGATCATTGATGAATGAATTATAAACATTAATGGATGAAGGCTGGAGTGCGTTTGGAGGGTTAATTGTCCGATCTCCCGCGGCGGCCCAAATGAATCCACAGCATGAAAAATAACCTGCGCTGGTGCAAAGGTTTGGAGTGTCGGGTTTCAACCCAGCCCAGGTTGTATAACTCAATAGAGGACACGTTACTGTAAGTTTGGAGACCTCGTTGTCCATGAAAAGATTACAGCGGCGTGGCCGTGCCAGTCCCGACTCCCAAAAATGCTCTCACATAAGCGCTCGTATGTTTTGAAAATAACATATCTGTTTTTTGGGGGTTTCATCATTATTTCAATACACTGTGGAAAACTGCATTACCAAAGACGTGCACAGATAGACTCTAGGTGGTGCTAGAGCACCTGCCCTTTGCCCTCTTGACCAGAAGTGCCCTTTTTTCAGTTTACAGCAGGGGTCTTCAACAGGGGGTCCTCAGAGTTAATACAGGGGGTCCGCCAAATCTTTATGTGATATGATTTTTCTTTTTACCATAACCACTCGAAACCTAGCATCCCTTTTCTGAGGAGAACTTTAGCCAAAAATAGCAGATCTACAAGCCCACAACGCCTCGCAGCGCGAGGCGTTGTGGGCTTGTAGATCGGCTATTTTTGGCAAAGAGGTATAGGTGTAGAGGGAAAAAAGAGCAGACCAAGTAAACCAAAAAAAAGTATAATTTACTTGAGCACCTGCTCCTCAAAATGTCTGTGCACGCCACTGTGCATTACCTTGTGTGTGTGTTTGGTCTTATATGTATGGTATTGTGTGTTTACTGTTTGTTACTGTTTGTTAACTCTGTGACTCTGACTGGCACCCCGGCATCTAGAACCAACCAAACCGCTACAATGGTTCCCAACATGGTTCCTAACATACTGTACATGGTTCCATGGTTCTCTAGAACCAGTGAATTCAGTGTTTTGGTTCATTTAGTAGCTTGTTTTATCAGTTGAAAGATGAAACATTTGATGTTGCATTCATGTAGAACATATCCTGTGTGTGTGTGTGTGTGTGTGTGTGTGTGTGTGTGTGTGTGTGTGTGTGTGTGTGTGTGTGTGTGTGTGTGTGTGTGTGTGTGTGTGTGTGTGTGTGTGTGTGTGTTCCCCTGCGGGAAAACTCTGAGAAAACCTCATGAATAAAAATCTCACTACACAACTCAAAACACACACACACACACACACACACACACACACACACACACACACACACACACACACACACACACACACACACACACACACACACACACACACACGCACACACGCACACACAGAGGGAGAGAGAGACAGATAAGGAAATAATAGGATCACATATTAGAGAATTCTCAGCTCACATCTTTACAACTGTAATCTAGAGTATTCTGTTCATATGGAAATCACACACACACACACACACACACACACACACACACACACACACACACACACACACACACACACACACACACACACACACACACACACACACACACACACACACACACACACACACACACACACACACACACACACACACACACACACACACGCATGCACGCGCGCGTGCGCGCGAGCAAAAACACACGCACTCGCACTCGCACTCGCACTCTCTCAGTGGTGTATTACCAGGGGGTATGAATGCTCCATGGTGCATGTGTACATTAGAATGTATCTGAAAACATAAACACATTCAGTGTGTGTGTGTGTGTGTGTGTGTTTGCTGCAGTAAATGCAGTGCTGATTGCACCACAGGTGGTGAATACATTCTGTGTGTGCAACCATACCTGCTGTGTGTGTGTGTGTGTGTGTGTGTGTGTGTGTGTGTGTGTGTGTGTGTGTGTGTGTGTGTGTGTGTGTGTGTGTGTGTGCAACCCAGTCTCCATGCTTAAACGTTCGTATTGTACATTTTCGCAATTTTGGAAAACGTAACATAGGAACGAAATATCGTTAAATTTCGTTAGTATCGAACGTTTCATTCATCTGCTGTCTGAGGCTGCTGTGTGAGGAAACGTCTCTATCGAACGTCTGCTCAAAGCGACGCAGATACATCCCAAATCAAATATTAATAATAATAATAATAATAACTAGCACTAATTCATTGTTTTTAGAGCTGTTAAATGTTTAACACTGGGTTCTTCTGTTCAGGGCCAGTCACGCACCGTACTGAATGTTGTTTATTTGCTGTTAATATCCCGAATCAAATATTAATAATAATAATAAGCCATAATTAAATGTGTTTAGAGCTTTAAGAATGTTTAATTCAGAGGGTTTATGTTCAGGGCCAGGCGAGCACCTTCTTTAAATAGCCTAGTTGCCTATATTAAACGTAATTCAAATTAAAATATAATATTATCTAACTTGTGACTGCTGTGTTGTATGGCTAAGGCTGACTTCTCTCCTATGTAAGTAATCAGGCTCTGTGGTGTAGTGGTTAAGGTTACGGTATACGGGTTTGTCGGCCCGAGTTCGAATCCCAGTGATGGCAATACCCTTCTAATAAGATTATGTCTGTACTTTGTTGACATTAACCCATCCAATCCAGAAACGAGTCTTTATCACTTTAGATTTGTTTGGCTATTCAAAAATAGCAGATCTACAAGCTCATAGCGCTGAGCTTGTAGATGCTGTTTTTGAAAAATAATCTTGAAGTTTTAATTTAAAGGGATCAAATATGGAGAGGGGGTCCGCAGACAAATACATATAATTTTGGGGGTCCTTGACATGAAGAGTTTGAGAACCACTGATATTATATCAACATACTTTATTATTTTTCAAAAACAGAAGATCTACAAGCTCATAGCGCTATGAGCTTGTAGATCTGCTGTTTTTGAAAAGTAATGTTGAAGTTGAAATTTAAAGGGATCCCTGGACCAAATATGGAGATGTGGGGTCCGCAGACAAATACATATAATTTTGGGGTCCTTGACATGAGAAGAGTTTGAGAACCACTGATATTATATAAACATACTTTTTTTTTTTTATATAATAATGTTAGAAGACATTTGATTTAGAAGACATTTGTAGAATCCCCCAGAAGTAAATATTTGAGTTATTACAAATGTTTTGCTTTAAAACAATGTATATTCAAAGATGTGCACACATTTTCACGATTTCAAAAAATAAATAGCAGATCTACAAGCTCGCGGCTATATGAGCTTGTAGATCTGCTATTTTTGAATATCCAGTATAAAATAATGGCTAAATAATAATGACACAGATGCCATTATTCCATTTGAGACAGGCATAACACAGACAGCTTTTTGAAGGATACCATGGCAACACAACGCACATAAGTCCGTCTAGCGTTGTAACTCTCACTAGATGACATGTCTTTTCTCACAGAATGACCAATGACACAATCATCTCCTCATCTGAAATTTCATTCATTTTGGATCAGTAAGTTGTTATGCTATTCTTAATAGTATCAAACGTTTCATGAAAACAATTCATCAATATAGGCACCATTGACATGCAAAACAGCGCCACTCTGAGTGTCTGGGAGGTAATGACATCTTCTGTAAAAATGACGTTCTCATGAACACTCAATCCTTTTCAATTTTAAGTCAACCATCATAAATGCAATTAGACACAAGCCTATTATGTTCCATTAATATATGGGCTTCCTAAAATAAAATTATTTAATTGTTATTTTAGCAATGTATTGATATACTCCCCCCCACAAACACACACTTATAGTACACTATCTTCAACAGTAAAATGAAAATACCCACAAGTCTCCTGTTATAAATTTACCAAATAGATAAATTAAATCATGTACACTCAAATGCATTGTTCCCAAAGAGGGGGGTTTATTTTAATTGTAACAAAATGTACAATTTAACCATTACGGTAAAAAAAAAAGAACAAATGAATGAATGAGGAAACAAGTTACACACAACTAACTGCACCAAGTGCTTGTCAGGGTGGGCGGTCCCCAGTTCAAATAGGAGTTCAAGGTACACGAAATATCCTACACATTTCAACGCTGAAGAACTGCCCTTCTGTGCAGACAGGAAGGGAAAACAACCGTGGACAACTGGCTCTACCACTTAAGTGGTGTCCATCCTGGCATTATATGCATCTAGCTGGGCATCAAGCTCTTCTGCAGTAGGCTGCACTTTGGGTCCACCACCAGCACCACGGCCACCTCTCCCCCGACCTCTTGGTCCTCCTGCGGCCTGAACAGTCTCCAATGGAGTAACTCCAAAGTTTTTCTTTGGTTCCCATGATGGAGGCCAGATGTAGTTGCTGTTGAAGAAGAAAAACAATGTTAACACATGTGAACACCTCAAGCCAGACAATTACCCCTCCAATTTTTGTCATTTACAGATTCTCCCCATCGTGTATATGTACCTAATTACGTACATATTGTAAGTTTAATACTGTGTATGAATTTGAAAAATGTGTTGTGTATGATTGATCTAAGAGTCAGCAATATGTGTGCACAGTTTTGCTCGTGAATATTGCCACTACATATTTAAACGGGACAGTACACTGGAACAGAATTAGATGCACTGCGATGGATCATACCAACTTGTTCTCACCCAGGGCTAATCTTTGAGTTATTTGTATTGAAAATACAATATTTTAGTTCACAGTATTGTCTCAGCTAAACATTCAAGTCTGTCTTCTGTTATTTCATTCTCTCCATGTTCTTTTCTCTCTCTCCCTATTTTGAAAATGAGAATACTAATTTGTACTTCTGATCGGTTATGTATACAGTGTGGTATTCATTTATTTTGTTATTATTATTATTTCTGATAGTGTCAGCATGTTGGCACTGGAAAAAAACTGTTTATATTGTCTCTGAATAATCCCGTAAGGGATGGGCTGTGAAAGGCAGCCGGACATGCAAATAAATTATTCATTCATTGTATCGTTTTCCTTTTTTTTAAAACCCAATCTATTGCAATTCATGTTTTTCAGTTGTTATACTTAAGACTGTCCATCAGCCATCGTTCAGAAGCTGTGTTTCCACTCCTAGCCAAACAAGTGTAAAGGTAGACGTGTGGGATAATCTCTCAAAACAGATTATGCTAACAGCAGAATCTGTCAGCAACACTGCCTTAAACATGTAATGTTAGTAGGAATAAACAAGCACCAGGGAGGAAGTCGACTAACAGTTGAGTTCCTGTTTCTACACAAAAAGGAGGTGGTGCCCCCAGAGGCAAAAAACAAGGGGGGTAAAAAAACAACCCCCGAATGGGTTTCCAGATTGGCCGATGGGAGACTGAGGGTTCTGCACACATGAACCAGTAACATACAGTATATGCAACAGGTCTCCTCGATTAACCCATTGTGTATTTGGAGAGGTATCCTTAATGTTCTGCCCTATACAGGTATATTAAGGTCTGTCATTTACTTCTCTATACAATGTTCACTTATGCCAGCTTACATTTTGTAAATATTCTTTAAGAGATACATTTGTAAATACAATAGACGATGACATGTATAGCACTGTGGAAATGGAGCGCCTTGGCCTAAAAGCTCCTTCAAATCACAAGGCAAGTGTGTTGTCTACTACAACAGGTCTGCTTTCATGACTAATACGAGCACTGTGAACAGAACAAATGTGTCTTTGATGTTGGCTACCTGCCAGATTTAAGTTATAAATATGAAATTAGAAGAACACATCTAAAACAATGAGATGCGGTCTTTCAATATAAAAAAAAAACATTAAGACGTTGTAATCGTAACAAAAATATTAGAGAATACCTACCATGTTTCACATGGCTTCCATTCAACTTTGACCTGAAATAAAAAGAAAAACATTTTTTTTAAGTACAAGCTTCCAAGCATATGCATTTTGTTCAACTGTCCAAATCACTCTTTAACAGTCCCTCAACGACCCAGTGAAAAGCATTCATTAATAAATTTGAAAAAGATGAATTCTGTCTGTGTGATGCAGTTATAGTGTGTGACACCAACAAGGTCAGCAGACATACAAATAACATAAAAAATATGGAAAAGTATATTTTATTAAATACAATACAGTCTGATATTCTGGTGTACAGATGGTACAGTTGGAACTGAATCCATACTTAATTCACTGGTATGCTTCCTTCCTTACTAACAGAGTACAGAGGGTGAAAGTGAACAAAACCCTCTCCTCAGCGTTAACTACTAATGTTGGTGCTCCCAAGGGTTGTGTAAGCTCAGCTGTGCTTTTCACCCTTTATATAGACAGCTGTCGTACTGAGGAATGTCTGTCTGAATGCCGCACTGACAAACCAGACCAATACATTATAAAGTACTCTGATGATACAGTCTTTCTGTTTTGGATAGTTTCAGTGATCCTGGACTGCACCAACAGAGTAAATAAGGTGGTGGAGTGGAGTGATAACAACGCTCTTGTCATTAACACAAAAAAGACAGAAGAGATTGTTTTTGGTGCTCCACTAGAGATACACAGATCCCTCATTACTATTCATAGTGAACAGATCAACCAGGTATGTTTGTATACAGTACTGTACATACCTAGGATTAGTAATAGAACACCTTTTGTCATGGAAAGACCAGATTGAATCAGTGGGTAAGAAGACAAAACAAAGAGTATATTTCCTTCGCCGTCTGAGATCTTTTGGTGCTAATAGACAGATTCTTCTTTTGTTTTCACTTCTGTTATTATGAGTGTTCTGCAGTACTGTAGTACCACCTGGTATGGATGTCTGTCTGTAGCTTTAAAGTCACAACTGCTGCAGCAAGTGAACATTTGTTCAAAGATTGTTGGACAACCACTTCAGAGGCTCTATACATCTACGTATGATAACAGTATGATAAGGTTGGCAAGGAATATCACTTCAAACACTAGCCATGCTTTGTATGGAGAATATAGGTTGCTGCCTTCAGGAAGGAGATACAGTGTTCCTACATACAAAAAGGTCAAACTGAAGAGGTCCTTTGTCCATCAGACGACATTGAGGCTTAATCAGGAGTAATAGGCCAGGGGTAGGCTGAGTGGTGGACATTGCTCTTGTCTTTGCATGTCTTTATGTATGTATGTTGTTGTTTTCTTGTGTCATGTCAAATGTGTGTACTGTTATATGTTGCATACAGTATATGGCTGTTGGGTCGCAAGACTAATTTCAGTGCAAACTGACAATACAGTATTATCGTATCGTATCGTATCGTATCGTATTAGTAATAAAAAATGAAAGATAATGATTAACAGACAAAGATGTCTTTGGAAGAAAGCAAGGATTGGCTTACCTGCCTCCCTTTTCTTTGGAGGATACGGGTGTAGGGATAGACCCCATCCCTGCCTGCACACGTGCAAGAGGCAGTGGGTCGTGCCAATTCCTCAGCCTCCTTCATAGCCATGGCATGCGACTCCTCAAGGGTGATGGGGACCAGGCTCAATTCATCTGCAAGGTTGGAATTATTCAAAATGAATTACAGCTACAAACATACATGCTCTTAAACACAATTAGTTTTGTATTTAACGTTTTTGAAAAGCACAAAAAAGGGTCGCGCACACACAGTCTTCACTTACAGCGAAAAGGTTTAACAAAGATACAACATGTCGGTCGCTCAGATATGGTCCTTGAGACCTGATCAAGGTGAGAGCTCCCAGAGTGGGTTAAATTAAACATATGCATTTGATATTTTCTAATGGACATTATGCTTTATATACCTTGCCGTGCTAACAGGGGTCCTGGAGGATGAGACACAGCCATTTCTGCTGGGTCCTGGACAACGTCCTCCTCCCAGGAACTCTGGCCTGCTTGTGCCTCCTCCTCCTCCAGAGCAGTGTTTATGGGCATCTGAGAGACAGTTGAGGAGATTTGAGTTATTACTCAAGTGAAAGTAGCAATATTATGTCAGTCTGTCTCTACACTTTCTGCCATTAATATAGAGTCCCCCAAACTGGGCCAAATATGGAGTTCTATAGAGTGTAACTTCATCTGTCATAGTAGTATGGAGATTTGAAGTATTGTATTCCTATGCTCTTGGCCTAATACAATAGAGAACAAGCTATCATTAATTCACAGAGATTTACAGTACGTAGTTACCATCGCAGACGGCAGAGCCTGAGTAGTTTTACTCCTCTTTCCCTTTTTCACTTTGGTGGGAAGTCCCCTCTTCCGTCTCTCAGGCATCTCTTAAAAACAGATTGAAGAGGGAGAAAGACAGATTTATTGAACTTGATTGGCATGTACAAATGAACACCTAAGGGTCGATTCACACCCTTACTGGTTAAATTAAACATATGTATTTGATAATTTCTAATGGACATCATGCTTTATATACCTTGCTGTGCTAACAGGGGTCCTGGAGGATCAGAGGATTCTGGATCCTGGCCAGGATCATCCTCCCAGGAACTTTCGCCTGCATGTGCATGTGGCGGCACTTCCACGGAGGTGGAGGACGGCGAGGCTTCCGGCACTTCCACGGAGGTGGAGGACGGCGAGGCTTCCGGCACTTCCACTGAGGTGGAGGACGTCGATGCCACCGGCACATCCACGGAGGTGGAGGACGCAGAGGCCACAGGCACATCCTTGGACCTTTTTGAATTCACTGAGACAAGCCATATGTATTAATAGTGACTTTGCTGCTTTCTCTTTAAAAAAAAGGGGGGTGGGGGAACTTAGCTATGTGCATACAAGTTGCAACAAGCAACATTGACACTTGACAGCCCATTAATGACAATGAAAAGTCCTATCTGATTGTATTAAACAACGATAACCGCACCATGCACCAATAGAGACAGATTGGTTTATCCTCAGTCAAGCCTTAAAAGCTGTCTGTAGCTTCTTGGATAGGTCTATTGGATATCAATGTTTAAACCTTTGCAAAATAATTGTACAGAATAGGCATTTTGATAATATAGACACTTACGTCTCAAAATGGTCTCAAAGGCATGCCTCAGCGTTTCATCCAATTTGGGAGGCAAAGGGAAATCTCGGCTGTATCTGACCTCAGCAACAAACTTGCCAGCGTATTCTCTCCCCAGGAAGAGGACTGGGAAGTAGCCCAAATGTGAATATTGGTCCAACTGCAAAAAGAACAGTATAGAGGTATTCAGCTGTATTACACATTGAGGACCACTTGATTGCTTTAGCGAGAACACACACCCGTTTCACCGCAGCTAGACCTAAAATAGTGTGTTACCCATTAGACCTATAAAAGGTTCTATTCCATGCTGGTCTGACAAATTCGGGAAGCTGCTATATTGTGCATGAACTGCAAGCAAATTAAATGCCATCTTCTGCAAAGATGACATCTTCTGCATCCAATTTGTGATACCCTCCATTGACAGCTTGCTCAGAAAACAGCAAAGTCCTGATTGGATTAAACTGCGATATAAATCATCGATATTGAACCTGTACAGACAGCTTTGGTTATCCGCTTTGTCTCTATCAAGACTTTGTTCATGTTGTGAGGCACTCGTTTTAAATGAGACCTTGTCCTGCATATGACAGAGGTGGTGAAAGCAGGACGTTTAGTGATTTATAACGTACACTTCCAAAATTGAACACAGAAAGTTGCACATAACATGTCCTTTATCAGACAAAGTGGATCACCCAAACTCCACACACAAAGTGCCCTCCATCCATAATTGTGTGTGCATCTGCCTGTCCTCTGCATATATCGAGACCCAGTCAAACAATTTACTTCAAACTTGGCATGTGAACATAATTATCTGTGAACTTTCTGCCATTATTACAGTCCTCTGAACTTTCAAAACTGGCCCAAATACAGAGTTCCATTGAGTGTAAAAGGGCTCAAGGAACTTCATGAAGCCCACTTAATTTATCATAGTTGTATGGACATTGGAATAGTTTGTCATTCCTATGCACTCAACTCTCAGCCGAAAAAAAAAAAAAGAGAAATAGCTAACAAAATTCACAGTGATGATGTACAGTACTGTACTTACCACCTTAACTGCCTTTTCATGCAGTTTTGTGCTATTCCCATGTTCTTTTTGCCTCCTGGCGTAGCCTTGTTTGTTGAGGGCCATCTTTTCCCGAGCGTCGTTTAAACGTTTTTTGTGAGGCTGGTCTGCCTTACATTGGGGGCACTTCTTTCGTGCCACCCCCATTTCTGCCTGGCAGAAAGGGCAGTTCTTGCAGGTTTTTCCAGGCATCCTATAACAAGAGTACCAGAGAGAGAGAGAGAGAGAAAGAGACAGATTGATTGAATCCATAAGGGTTGATCTCCTGGAGTAAATGTTCAACACTGAGGATTTTGCTATGCAAGTGAACTAATCCACTGTTTTTTTAAATTGGGTCCGGGGAACACTAGGGCAGCGAATGGACCCTTACTGTAAATCAGAGAGTGCACAAATGGAACCAAATAGACCATGGGTCTTCAACAGGGGGTTCTCCTACAGGGTGTATCACAAATATTTGTGATAGGAACTTAAAAAACATTTGAATCCTAGCATCCCTACTATGGGGGTACCAATTGCAAAAAAAAAATCAGACAACACATTGCCTTGTAGATTGGCTATTTTCTGCAAAAAGGTTGTGTAGAGGCGAAAACAAAATGCAGAACAAGTACCGAACCAAAAGGTCAAGTAAATTCTATCCGTCATTTTTTTTTTATATGCTCCAACATGACTGTATATATGTACAGGTTTTGCATCAATTGTAGTACTATTACACCTCATTTGTCAAATGTTTAAGCATGTTCTAATCAACTAAACTTGACTTATTTATGATAGAGAGATTATATGTGTATGTGTATGTGTGTGGGACACCCCGAGATGGCAGATGGGCAGGCATTTAAATGATAAGATATTATAAATTACATGAATGAATAAATGTATTTACTTAAATTAATCAATTCATAAATAGACATATACCTTCTATAATGTAGCCTATAATGACATGACAAGAAGAAAAGCCTCTTTCTATACTCAAATGTTTTACTTAAGTAAAAGCATCAACACTGCAATATAGAAATGTCTGGAATTCAAAATGTACTTAAAGTACCAAAGGTAAAGTACTGATTATGCATAATGTCCCAAGTTTTCAAATCTAAACAAATATCCTTTGAAAATAGCAGATCTACAAGCTCATCATGAGCTTATAGATCTGCTATTTTCAAATGGCTGAAATGTAGAGCTGAAGTGGTTAATGTATGTTCTGTAATAATAATCAAAATCTACAAAGTAACTTGTATCTAAAGTTTTCAAATAATTGTAGTGGAGTAAAAGTATTATAATTTGCCTCTGAGATGTAGTAGAAGTAAAAGTACTGACATTTGGAAATACTCCAATAAAGTATTAAACGTACCGATAATTTGATAAATAAACATGCATGCAAATTAGCCATGTGGTTCTACGAGAACGTATAAGCGTCATGGTAGTCTGTTTGTTACGACCGTCATGGATGAACTTCAACCTTGTGTTTGCACTTCCTCACTTTTTGCTCCATACATCTACATAAACGTTCAGATGTCAAATATAAAGTGCTGACCCCATGGCCACGGATCTTAAAAGTATGTATGGGCCCTCAGAAGTACCCGTATCTCCCGTATTGTTCAATAAAAAGCATTTTAATCCGAATGGTGGCCATTTTCTCATAGTTAACATAATGTATCATAGTGCAATACACCTCCCAACAGATAGGGTGACGTAGTTAAAAGCATATGGAGAAAATAGGTGGTAAATGGCCACCGATCGGAGTGAAATGCTTTTTATTTAACAATTCAGAATATTGTGGTACTTCTGAGGGAACGTACATAATTGTAACATCCGTGGCCCTATATTTGAGATCTGAACGTTTATGTAGATGTACGGGTAGTAAATGGAGACGATTCAAAAACCAGGAACCCACCCATCCACGTTGCCTTTAGCGTCGGAAACCCATGGCTTTTAGGTTGCCTTCCCCAGATACAAATTAGTCTCTGCTTATCGTGTAGGCCCATTCCATAAATACCTGTATGTTTTGCGTATCTTATAATGAAAAGCATATTGTTTTGGGGGAAATACGGCGGGCGAAATACATCTTTGTAAACTATTATGAATGTGCTTCTACATGAAGTTAATTTCTTTCCATGTCACACAAAATATAGTTCATCTCTGTTGTAGCCTATGCACGGTCACATCACAAATGTCACTTAGGCGTACTAAACGTCAAATATGTATCTAATGTACTCACTTCTCCAGTGCTGCTATTGATCCAGTGTCCATGCAGTGTGATGCCTCTTGGATTGAATCAGCCAACTTTGCGCGCCAAGCCCCAGGGGTACTTGCGACAGGCAGAATTCTGACCACCTGACATACCTTTCATTGGCTCCAGAGACTCTTGCGTAAATGATCATGGCACATGTCCTTCAAAGTAAAAGTTTATTCCAAAATTAAGTCAAATACACCAACAACAGTGAAGTGCATTATTGAACCTACCCTGATTGCATAGTATAAATCCCCACAAGGTGGGTTGTACATGGAAATATTTGAGGCAGAGGTGTGGCATAAAGTACAAATTTACATTGGTTTTATTTCACATGTAGCAAAAGTAGAGTAGGAGCTTACATTTTAAACAGTAGGCTAGCTGATGGTTATTATATGTGCCCTGCCTGGGCCTGCCATGGTGTCAACACTTAATCACACTGAAACTACAAAACACTGCACTGTGGAAGGTCACTACAAGAACAAACCCATGCAATTTACTTAAACCTGATGTATGTATGTATGTATGTATGTATGCATGCATGCATGCATGCATGTATGCATGTATGTTCGCAAACCAAGTCTCCATCTCTGGATGTGCCCATGGATATAGGCCTGATCACTGATCATGACGAGACAGAAGAGAGGTGGATAACCATGACACACTACTGTGCCCAGAACAACCTCAGTTCCCAAAGCACACATTTGTTGGCTGGTAGCTCCTGGTGTCTATGGCCAACCCAATTCCCTTGCCTGGTTGCTATATTGTCACACACTGTTGGTGCTTGTTGGTAATATAAAGGTTTTACTTGATGTTTAGTAGCTCACAGCATTCTGGGGTAGCACCCATCCAGCAATATCTGGACGAGGGCAGGCTTCAGGTTGTATCATTCATTCACAGCTGTAGCCTATATGAGAAGAACAGACTCCATAGCTGCAGCTGTTAGAGAACGTACAACACACTGACCATGCCATAAGGAACACAAGCCGAATTATACTTAACACAATCGACACTCTTAACACTAACAACACAATACTTTTAACAATACTATCTATACATAACACAACACCTACTAAACCACTAGACCACTACTACTACTACTACAAAACAAACACAACACACTACTACACACCCAGCCCACACTGCTACTGTGGACATATACTTGATGTCATTACCGTAAAGCAGTATTGATATGATAAATGTAGCACTTCCCCCACACTTCAGGAGAAATCCTAAGAGGAGGATTGTATGTTACCGTACCAATGTGTACTGCAGTCTGTATGACCTATTGAAACGTCAGGCCTGTGACAATAAGGAGTTGATTCATACCTACTCTATGTACAGCGATGGATCCCTGAAATGGCCAATTATGCCATGGCACAGGGCACCACGGATCAGGGGGTTGCCTTTTTGACATGAAGTGTCATGTATTTATTTTCTTGATAGTCAGCGTGCCATATTGTTGATGTCTTGGGACATTATCTATGCATAATTTACTTATAAAGCTGTGTATTATGATACAGCCCTGTGCCTAAAGGAGATTTAGAGGTTGAGGCCTGAATATCAACAGTGACTCGGCGAATCTGAATCAAGCCTATTCTTAGTAAGAATGATGAACGCATCTGAAGGCTGGCACTAGACGCACCTGACAAAGACAGGTGGCTCCTTGACTTTGGCCCTTGTAAGGTCACAGTGGCTAGGGATAGGTGGTCTGGTCAGAAGGTGTGATATTAATAGTGTGCTATCACGCCATATTACATCTCGGGTGTCTTCCAATATTACAAAATCAAATGCCTTTGTAGTACCTATAAAAGATGTCACTGGACCTCTCTGTGCCTTTATGCTTTAACACATCCGCCCTGCTCTCGCTGCTAACCAACCATGTATGTTGGGTACAATTGTTGGCAATAAACTCGAGATTGACTTCCCCCAAGAAGGCACTGTCTGTCTGATTTCTTCAAGAGGTATCCATGAAAATACACTACAATATCAACATTAAAACAGAACTATGATAACACCTCAAAATAAAATATTTCCAAAAAAATGATTTCCCATCAACATAACCTCACCTATCTCCAAGACTACTACTAAGGAGATTAGTTCTGTATTGTAACAATGTTTTTGGGCAATAACATTTATACCACTGGAAAGCCCGTTTATGTCCCATATAAATGGAGGCCATTTATAAGGAACATGTTTGTATTTGTGGTATAATATTACTGATTAGTATTTAGTTTGTTGATGAGTTCTACTCCCGACCTGTGGGGGGCAGCAATGAACATTGCATTCAGTCTACCAAAACGCAGAAGCAGCTAGGCTAGGAGACCTGTGTCCACTTCGTCAACATCTGTTCAGGTTAATGCGTTGGATTTGTGTCGTTTATGCTTTGTTTTACCAACCTGACTGGAGAAGCAAAAACTTTAGCAAGGTATAGTACGTTTATACTCATTTTGATGTATTGATTGAACGTCTTTGTTGTTGTTGACGCATGTTACAGTTAAAGTACACATTTGAGGACTGCAGGTAGGACACTAGGCCTACCTGGTGTTAGCAAACAGTGCAAGCTTATCAACACAGTTGTTATTCAAACACGTACAATATAACGAATACAATATAAATCACATTTAATTGACAACAATTAGGTATAGTAAGAATTGACACTGAAGGGGGATGGGTAGGCCTATCATTAAATACATTGAGAGTTCTAAGCAAACATAACATTCAATATTCTCAATTGGTTAGTGATTACTGAATACTATAAGTAAATGATGTGCAGCAACATTTACAGAAAATATATATCTACAAGCTCAATATCGTGCAACATTGTAGATCGGCTGTATATGGTTACTGTAGGTGGTGTTTTTATTAGATCTGCAAAGCTATGCCTATTGCATGTAACAAGTTACATAAGGATAACAGCTTTTAACATTAGTATAGATAGACTGATAGGTTGACTGCTTTATACAAGAAATGACCAGGTCAATGTGTGTGAAACCCAAAGAATGAGACGAAGGAAGATTGCTGGTTTAAGTTAAAGATGTATTGAAACTTCAAACTGTTGAACATACAAACTTCAATAGCATAGTCATGTAAGGAAAATATAAAAATTAGGGGCCCTTTAAAGTCTTTCCTGAAAGTTAAGAGTTCCAGTTCCAGTGGGTTCCAGTTCCAGTGGAACAGGGTTCCTGTATTCAACAGGTAAACCCCTTAACCTGTTAGGGGGGGGAGGGTTTGGCTCCAAGGTCAAGTTCCAGTGAGCTAGCTCGCCATCAGCCAACACTAAAAACCTGACCTAAAGGCCAGGTGAAATAAGTGTAATCAGTATCTTTTCTTGCACAACATGATTCAATTCTCAAACATAAATTACTGTCATGAACCAAGCCCCTGTTTCGCTAACTTTAAGATCAGTGGCTCACTAACCATTTACCAATAGACTTGATTTTCATGACATAACGTTAATTGTTGATTTTATTATAATGATGCTGACTTAGTTAGCTAAAAACTAAAAAGTTGATATTGCTTTCTCCTCATTACAGTTGTCATCATGTCTGACACCAGTGAAGAAGCAGAAGTACAGGCCATACTGGCTGATGCCATTATAGCAGCAGCTGACTTGCATGACATTGAAGTAAGTTTATTAAATTAAATCAGTGCATGGTCACCATGATGATGTTGGCTTTGATTTTTTTAATTATTTTATTATTCTTATTCGTATTCTTTAACAGGAGAAAGATGCAGATGAGCAGACTGTCACAGAAAAGTTGAAACACACTGAGAAACCGGTGCGCTGGAGGAAGCGAGATCAGTATGGAGAATTGATTGCAGAGAAGCGATCATCTGCAGGAGGTTTGTGTGACTTCACTGGATTCATTGAGCACGTGTTATATCATTTTTATTGTTGTTATT
This sequence comes from Gymnoscopelus microlampas, assembly GCF_963454915.1. Taxonomy (NCBI): domain Eukaryota; kingdom Metazoa; phylum Chordata; class Actinopteri; order Myctophiformes; family Myctophidae; genus Gymnoscopelus; species Gymnoscopelus microlampas. Next base: position 46,537,868 of record NC_139950.1, read on the forward strand.
CTTAAAAATATGTTTTTCTGCTTGGTGCAACGATATTGCGTTTAACATCTTATCTTTAATATCGACCACTAGTTGTTGGACAGTTCCCAGATTGTCTGTTCTCCATCTCTTTCTGCTGTGTTAACCTCTTCAAATAGTGCAGCGGATCAGTACTGCCTCCGTTAACCTTTTTAAGCATTTTTCTCGTGCGGCGATTTTGCGCAGTGACATTGATATCGGCAAATAAACCTCTTTGTCCCGTCTGTGTCCCAGGGGAGATTAATTAGTGCCAAAATCCATATGTTTATGTCCCTGGGACGTCAGAATTCCTTTAGTCTCTGTGTGTGTGTGTGTGTGTGTGTGTGTGTGTGTGTGTGTGTGTGTGTGTGTGTGTGTGTGTGTGTGTGTGTGTGTGTGTGTGTGTGTGTGTGTGTGTGTGTGTGTGTGTGTGTGTGTGTGTGTGTGTGTGCACGTGTGCGTGGGGTATAACCAGGCATGAAAGGGGCAGTTGATGTTCTTGCAGCCCACTGAAAGGTTGATATACTAAATAATTACCATGACCTTATGATATTTTGTCTGTCAGGTTCCCGAACAACATCTCAATTAAAGCCCAAGCATCATGACGCCCGTGCTAGCACATCAACGGAGGGTAAACAATATTATTTGCATGGTCTGAAACTGGGAGGGATGCTAGTGTGGAAAGATATCAAAACCAGGAATCAATTCTTATCCAAATGTTTCCCTAAGCTTTCCTTGACATCTGGATGATAAATTATTCCCGGGTTTGTTGTGTGGTGTTTAAATGCTGTAGATGATTTACATATCATACAACCCTGCAACTCATAAGTTATTTGGTTGTCGACATTCAAGCATCATTTTCTTTCTTTTTCTATTTCTAACATTTCAAGTTACCCCATTTGAAGTGGAAGAAGCACGTCAGACAATTGGTAACGACGTGAACATGTCTTAATATTTGTGTGTGTGTGTGTGTGTGTGTGTGTGAGTGTGAGTGAAATGAACATTTCTAAAATAATAATACTGGTGACCGGTTTAGTTGTTGGGATATTTGACTCACTTTAATGTCATTGCTTTGTCTTTCTTATTAATTCTTGGATTATAGTTTTACAGGTCATTTCATATTATACATCCTATTAATACTCATCAATCAAAAGTGACTATATCTTGGAAGATAATATTTTCCCTCTCTGCTCTAGACTCACAGCTACAGGTCCTAAGTGAATGCTTGATGGACGATCCATTTCAGGGTTCAGAAGAAACAGCAACTGTTTGTAGGACCTGGGAGATGCGACAGACACTGTCAGATGAGAGATGGGAGAATGAAAGACCTCATCTATTAGAACAGATGCTTTCAGCAGAGAAAATCCCAGATGCATATAGGAAATGTGACCACTGCAAAACAAAACAAGCCACAATAAGATGCAGAGATTGTCTGCCTAAAGAACTCTTTTGCAGTGAATGTGATGTTGCATTTCATAAAAATTGTGTTTTACACAATAGAGACTCTATGTTGCAAGGGTTTTACAAAGCAATTCCACCTACGTGCTACATATCAGTAAATGATGATGGGGCAGTTGCATTATGTGAACAAGGTATGTTAGAAATTGTTCAAAAGTTCTTTCAGATTTAGAAAATGGATGTTTTATGCATTATCATGTATTTATTTCTTTACTTAATATTCTTGTTGCTGCGGTGACACCCTGAATTACTACCCCTGTGTGGTTAATAAGGTTTTGTCCTATCTTATTGTACAGCATGTCTGTTACCGGTTGCTTGGCCCAGCACTATTTGCAGATGTTCTGATGACTACACTGTTGGTATTGGAAGACCCATCATCTTGGTCACCATAGACGGTAAGCATGCAATCATTGAAGCATGAGGCTATGAAGTAGAAATGTCTATATACTGTATTTGGAGAAAACCAAGTTTTATAATAGTGTTAACTTATAAAGAGTAATGTTTCCTTTGTTGAAACAGGACGCTATGATCTGTCCCTGCCTTCAATAACATGCAACTCTTGCTCTGAATGTTGGACTCCTGCACTGAAGGACCTCCAGGCTAGTGGCTACTGGCCTGGTCATGTAGATTTTCAGACAATATACACAATTGATGTGTTTAAAACATTTGAAGAGCTGAAAATCTCTGCACCAGGTCTGTCCCGGCAGGCATTTGTTAAAATGCTCGAACATCGTTCAAGCAGCTTTGGACGTGTAAGTCGTGAAACATTTTCCTTTGTTAAAGTTTGAAGTCGTTTGCACTTGATGATATACCATGGTTAAGTCTAACAACACAAAGACCTACAGAGTTTATAAAATGAGGCACATAATGTAATATCTCATTCTCTACGTCCTGTTTTATTACACAAACAGTCAGGGAGTATATCTGGTGACAGTCTACAGCGCAGCTTCTTGGAGTGGACATACTGTCGCTATGAGAAAGAGAAACATCTGAGCAAACAAGATTTCTCCTGCCCAGCCTGTCCTGTGGATGTAGCAGCAATTTCTATGGACGGAAACCGGAAGATGTATCGCTTCAGTCGTACTACAGGGTATTGGTTATTTAAATACTTTCATTCAACAATAAGTTCTCATAAAAAAGTGAATTATAACAATTCTACAATAAACTGCCATCAGTTTGAAGCTAATGGATTTCAAATGCAATATCAAAAGAGCTCTTGTGCATGGATTCTAATCTAATCTATCTCCTTTGCTTAGAATGGCTGGAAAAAAGGCATACTTTGATGGTGATTTTTTGGCAAAGGACAAGGAAGTGGGAGAATTTGTGGAGAGGATCCGGAATAGAGTCCCACCTGTGAGTTGTCCTTATAAGTTGATGGCAAAATATCACACAATATAACATACAGCAACACCAACCTGCCATTCCCCTCTATTCTCAGCATGCCCTGTATTCTTGCATAATAAATTAAAGTGAAAAAGGAATGTTTTGGTAGCATTCCCAGTTCCCACACAGATGCACTCCAGTTAGACTTGATCATCCATTGGCGATTGAGAGAAATTAGAACATTTAGCCTACAGGTGAAAAATGTTTAAGCGAAACAAGAGTCGAAAAGGTACACTTTTATTGACTATTTAAAAATATATAGTACATGCTGGATACTATGGGTTGGGTAGATAATGTCTTGGCTTACAGTATCCTTTATGTTAACTTTGAAGAGATGTTTAATTTGTCTTCTTTTTTTACTTGTGAAAATGTTTTCAAAGGTACCAGGCAAAGGTGTTTGTGGGAAGTCGCAATGGAGAGCTGCAAAAGAGACTTCCAAAAAGTCTGCTTCTAATGTGGATGAAGAGGGCGTGGAGGTCGCTGTCTGTCGTCATGGCGTGTTATTCAAGGCCTTGAACATGTTTAGAGGAGAGATATTTGCATATCCTCTTTTCCTGCACAAAGAGCTGGCGATGGCGTACAACATTGACTTCCTTTGCACTGACATCATGTGCAAATACTACCCATACTTAAAGAGGTTATGTGAGTCTTTCCCAGAACTGGAACCACTACTACAGAATAAGCCGTTCCTGTCTGTAATGCATGCCAAGGGTCATTCTGGGAAATGTGAGGTAAGTTCTCTATTTTCTAAATATTGATTGTAATAGTGTAATATGTTATCATATTGAAAATAGTTGCCATATGGGTGTAATTGGTTTACAAATATACATTATTATACATATGTGGGCGGCAGTGGCTCAGGAGGTAGAGAGGCTGTCTCGGAATCCCAAGGTTCCATGTTCGATTCCTGGCCCCTCCTAGCTCTGTGTCTCACAGTACGTTTTAACAGCGGGCGACTCTGGGCGATCAGGATTAGTATTTTCCGGAAGTGCATTATATGTCTATGAGAGCCGGCAACTATACTGGCGATCGGGCGAAGTGGGCGATGAAAGATGAATTTTCTTTATCTTTTGGGCGATATCGCCCGAGAGTCGCCCGCTGTTAAAACGTACTGCAAGTGTCCCTGAGCAAGACTCTGATCCCTAAACTTCTCCCGGAAAGCGGGTTTGTCCATGGTTTACTCCGCCATGGGCCAATGTGAGGTGCATTGTAAAGTGCTTTGGAGAAAAGTGCTTTGTAAATGTAGTCCATTAACCATAAAGCATTTTTGCAAGTCATGAAAATGACAAAATATGATTTTTCATTGCACTACAAATTATACAGGTGCAGTGGGGTGGACGGAATCAGGAAGGAGCAGGTTAGTTTTCCAACATGCAGTAGAGAATGACTAACGTATTAATTTGATTATTTCACTGTCTGTGAAATGGATCTGACATCCAATGTTTGTTACTGGTTTTCTCTTGTTTTCCAGGTATGACTGTTGGTGAGGAGGTTGAGCAGGTGAATTCGTTTTTGTCACGTGTTGCACTGACAACAAAGTACATGACCAAATCTGGTAAGGAAATAAAGTTCTCTACAACATGTAGTACATGATTTTTTATATTGCCACCATTATATCAATTAGCTTGTCATCCTCTGCCTCACATCCACTAGGTCAAGAAACAGAAGAAAATTGATATGTTACATGCTCAAAGACCTCTGCATTGCAACAGTTTTAAATGGTAACTATTTTTCTATTCAATCATAGCTCGAGCTGATATGATCACCATACACGCACGAGGATGGAATGTGAGGAAGAAGAAAACCCTGCACAAGTACCTCTCTCAACGATATGTCAAGGTATATTTTCTCTTTTGTCATTTTGGATTCACTAACATGGATCACACCCTTAAAGTGGGTGATGGCAGCATCAAATTGCAGCAATTTGGAAGTGCTAATCCTTGATGACTAGTTGCATTTCTTGCTTTCAGCAGTACTATTGAACTGTTGTTTTAATATGAATGTCATACATGACATCCTAGTTAATTGTGTATGTTTTATACACTTCAGAGGAGCCAGAAAACTCAAAACAATAACAACGTTTATTGACGAAGGACAACCTATTCTTTAGTATTATAATTAATTATTTTTTACTGGAAACAGAGTGTCATTAAAAATGAGAAATTATAATTCTACCACTAATATCCATTGAAGATACTGAAGAGGACAACTGATGCTGAGACAGACCTTGACACTGTGAAGACTGATCTGAACATCACAGATGAGGATCTCTTGGAGTGGATTGAATATGTCAAGAACTGGGCTTTAGCAAGTATGCACCCTCGAGCTCAAAAGTGTAGCCATTCTGGACTGTGTTTGAATGTGTGTTTTTTAACCTCTGATAATGTATTAAACAGCTCCAAATGACATCAGTGCAACAGGAGGAGCGGTTGGCCTGCAGCATGTGATGGAAAGCTTGGCTTTAAAAATCCAGCAACACCAGAAAGATAAATATCGTCAAAATGGTGTGTTCAGATCAACTAAGTGTGTATATTGCTCTTGTGAACGACTGGTTGGTACTATATTGTAAATCAATAAGATTGCATGGTGTTAAAATTTGGCTCTTTGTTTTACAACTTCTTTTCAGACAGCAACAAGGCCAGGCAACGCATTGCTTCAAAGATTCTGAAGGAGAAGAAAAAACTGGAGGAAGCCATTGTTCTGTACAATGAACTGGTTTCAGATGGGGAGCCTGTAGGCTCAGTTGACACTGTCCTTGCTGCAGAGTTATGGCCATGGGACAATGGTATGTTCTTATGTTCTTTACAATAAACTTGTATATATCTGAAATATTAACATATATTTGTAGAACTCTGTATTTAACCTGAATTGTAACACAAGAGAACGTTTCACATTGCAGCATTGGACATTTCTTTAAAAATAAAGAAAAAGGCTTTTGACAAAGTAATGCTTCTCCGTCGGCTGAGGGAAGAAAAACTTATTCTTGTGAAAGAAATGCAGCAGCACTGGAAGTCACTATGCGGCTACTCAAGGCGTTTGCAAGAAGATCTCTCTAGTGACTTTTTGAAAGAATGTAAGTATATATTTTGATACAAGAGTCATGATATTTCATATTTGTTCATTTCAACAAACGGCATACCACATTTTGATAATGTACAGCACATGCATATCAGAAATGTAGTAACTTACTTTAAAATGTAATTGTGAAATCATAGCCTGCTCTCATCGTAAATTATTATTATTATTGTTTTACAAAATTGAAGAAAGCATACATAATGCCATTAGATGGAAAAGTAAATCCATCTTTTTGTTCATTAGGTCTTCCTTCAGAATACACTATGGAGGCCTATGAGGGACTGCGGTGCATTTTGAATGCGCAACTGCATGAAACTAAAACACAAATGACAGAGGTGCAGTCTGTGTACCAGAGCATCGTTGACAGAACTGTCCTGCGTGAAGAGGAAGAGGAGGAGGGAGAGTTTAATGAATATCCAATGGACTCGAGTGATGATGGTGATACTGACAGTGATACTGGTTACTAGCAGTGGTGGACAGTAACAGGTACACTTACAGTCTTAATTCTTAAGTGTAACATCTGAAAAACATGAATTCCAATAGATTGGGTTGTATAAAAGGCAAAACAGTACACGATAGGGAGAATCGGTAAATAACAAAAGAAATGTTTAATTGTCTGGCGTTTCCTTGAGATTGAGGTGTTTGCATTTGTTTTTCTTCTTCAACAGCAACTCTGCCTGGCCTCTGTGATGGGAACCAAAGACGTCATTCAAGCATTAGACCATTGGAGACTGTTCAGGCCGTGACCCCCCAATTTCACAATACAAGGTCTACTAAACTGGGAGACTCATTAAGCACTGAGCTTTTTTAAGATGAGATCCCCATGCACACAAATCATGATGACATATAAGACACAGACAGATAAACACAAAAACTATACAGAATGTCATACAGAATGTCATACAATCAGCTTACAGGTTACTGGTATGAAGAGTGAAAAGAAAAGTACAAGAGAAAAAAAGAAATATGGGGGGGGGGTGTAACATGATAACATCATCACCCACTTTGATCATGAAGCTCTCAGCCTTGCTAAGGTTAGGACTGGACCCAAAGAGGATGGATTCAGTTTTGCCCAGGTGTAATGATAGTTTGTTGTCGGAGAGCCAGGTGCAGATCTTGTTGAGTTCAGAGCTGAGAGTTTTCTCAACCTGCAGCCTGTTCCTGTCCGAGACCAGCAGAGCCAAGTCATCATCATAAAACATCGAAACATCTTAACTTCAACTTTTTCGTCTTCTAGGGATAGCTTTCCCAAGTGTCCATGTTTACACTCTCAGAGTTTACTTGACACTTTCTTCTTCGTTTTACCTTGATGTTTAGATTGTCACTTTAAATTGTACTGTTTGTTATGATTAAAATCAATACCCGTGTTTGGGAAAATTGTATTTGGGTGTGTTAATTTCTATTTATTTGGTAAATAATTTGTGACAGGACACTTGTGGGTATTTTTATTTTACTGTTGAAGGTAGTGTACTATAAGTGTGTGTGTTTGTGGGGGGAGATGTTAAAAGGAAAACATGTTCATTTATTTATCAATACATTGCTAAAATAACAATTAAATATTTCTATTTTAGGAAGCCCATATATTAATGGAACATAAGTGTCTAATTGCATTTGACTTCACATTGAAAAGGAAACATCAGATGTCATTACCTCCCAGACACTCGGAGTGGCGCTGTTTAGCATGCCAATGGCGCCAATGTTTATGGAACGTTTTCATTGATTGATTGATTGATTGATTGATGTACTTTATTTAGTAAGACATGAGAACAGTACATGACAGTACATAACAGTACATGGAAGTACAAATTCACAATACAAGGTCTACTAAACTGGATAGCTCAGTTAAGCACGTAGCTTGTTTAAGATGAGATCCCCACGCACACAAATCATGATGATTAAATGTTTGATACTGAGAATAGCATAGCAACTTCATGATCCAAAATGAATGAAACTTCAGATGAGGAGATCATTGTGTCATTGGTCAAGATTCAAGACATTGGTGAGAAAAGACATGTCATTGTCATTGACATATTTTTCAAAAACAGCAGATCTACAAGCTCATAGCGCTATGAGCTTGTAGATCTTCTGTTTTTGAAAAATAATAAAGTATGTTGATATAATATCAGTGGTTCTCAAACTCTTCATGTCAAGGACCCCCAAAATTATATGTATTTGTCTGCGGACCCCCTCTCCATATTTGATCCCTTTAAATTAAAACTTCAAGATTAATTTTCAAAAACAGCATCTACAAGCTCAGCGCTATGAGCTTGTAGATCTGCTATTTTTGAATAGCCAAACAAATCTAAAGTGATAAAGACTCGTTTCTGGATTGGATGGGTTAATGTCAACAAAGTACAGACATAATCTTATTAGAAGGGTATTGCCATCACTGGGATTCGAACTCGGGCCGAAAAACCCGTATACCGTAACCTTAACCACTACACCACAGAGCCTGATTACTTACATAGGAGAGAAGTCAGCCTTAGCCATACAACACAGCAGTCACAAGTTAGATAATATTATATTTTAATTTGAATTACGTTTAATATAGGCAACTAGGCTATTTAAAGAAGGTGCTCGCCTGGCCCTGAACATAAACCCTCTGAATTAAACATTCTTAAAGCTCTAAACACATTTAATTATGGCTTATTATTATTATTAATATTTGATTCGGGATATTAACAGCAAATAAACAACATTCAGTACGGTGCGTGACTGGCCCTGAACAGAAGAACCCAGTGTTAAACATTTAACAGCTCTAAAAACAATGAATTAGTGCTAGTTATTATTATTATTATTATTAATATTTGATTTGGGATGTATCTGCGTCGCTTTGAGCAGACGTTCGATAGAGACGTTTCCTCACACAGCAGCCTCAGACAGCAGATGAATGAAACGTTCGATACTAACGAAATTTAACGATATTTCGTTCCTATGTTACGTTTTCCAAAATTGCGAAAATGTACAATACGAACGTTTAAGCATGGAGACTGGGTTGGTGTGTGTGTGTGTGTGTGTGTGTGTGTGTGTGTGTGTGTGTTAATCCTGCAGATCTGGATGATGCCCCCTTTCCTTTTCCTCTCCACCTCCTCAAACCACTGTGTTTTCTCATCTTTTAACACACACACACACACACACACACACACACACACACACACACACACACACACACACACACACACACACACACACACACACACACACACACACACACACACACACACACACACACATGGATGAAGGAAGCACTCACATGCTGTGAAAATGTGATTCTACACACAGGGTTGTGTTGAAGCTGCTGATTGAAAATAACATTTATTTTACCCTTCACAGCCTGGTGACGCACGTACGCACACACACACACGCACACGCACACAGGCAGGCACACACACAGCTGTGTAAGTCCACCTTCACAAGAGATAGCTCATTCCACACAGATAAAAAAATATATATATATGAGTAATTTTTTGTCAATAGAACGTCCGTCCATCCGTCCGTCATGTCTGAGGGGGCAGTGCCCAGCAGGGGGAAGTGGTGAACACTTGGTCTCAGAGAGCATACAGGGAACAAAGAGAATCCAGTAAACCAAGGAATCTTTTGGAAGGAAGAGACCTGCTGGACGCAGGGATGCGCCATGACGCTCATGGAAGGCAAACCTCACACCGGAAGTTCATTAAATACATTGCAGTCAATGGAGCCGGCTGGACCAGCTCATGAACAAACATTATTTCTGAACGATTGCAACCTTCGTCATATAATGGGTTCAGGAATATAAAAGAAGACATAATTATCACGGGTTGTTTTATGATCAATGTTCACAGTGTATCATCTTATTGAGGCATTTAGACAGCGGCAGGTATCGTTTCTGTCTCGGAGGTATCGCAAGATTTTGTTGGGAAATGGTGGACAGTCTGGTGATGCTTTGGCCGTTCAGAAACATACTTTGCGCTCTTTAGATACCTCTATAAAATGATACAGTGTTCACAGCAACACAGCAGAAAACAACGTGTGATACGTCTTCTTTTATTTTCCTGAGCAGAGTATTTTATAAAGGTCTCAATCATTCATAAATAGTGTTTGTTCATAAGCTGTCCAGCCGGCTCTCATATACTCCAATGTTATTTCATTGAACTTCCGGTGTGAGTCTGTGGGTCTGTGACCCATTTCCCGGGTATTTTTTGCAGGATCTAGAAAATGACGTTGGCGACTCTTCCTTGTTAAATAAATTCCTTGCAGTAAACTAGGAAATGCAACCCCCGCTAAGCATGATGGGACAGACAGACAGACAGACAGACAGACAGACAGACAGACAGACAGACAGACAGACAGACAGACAGACAGTACTATCTCTGAATGAGAGCCATTCAATTGGTGTTTTCTCTGGTTAATGTTATTAACTACTATAAGCTGTATTCTAAACTATTCACTCAATCTAATTAACCAATACATCAATATTTATGATTTTCTGCTTTCATATGAAATGAAAAAACGAAAATGCTAGATCACTCTGTAGCTGTATTCAAAATCAGTCAAATTACTCAGCAACTGTTACCACTAGTGTTTTCTTTCTTTCTTTCTTTTTCCCCCTTTTTTTCTTTCTTTCTTTCTTTCCTTCCATCCCTCCCTTCCTTAGTATTGTGTAAGCCGTGCAGGTCTGTGTCTTTCTGCTGTTAACTGTATTGTTCTAATAGTAAATTAATCAATATGGTGTCCATGCACACACACACACACACACACACACACACACACACACACACACACACACACACACACACACACACACACACACACACACACACACGCGCACACACACACACGGTGGTATGAGTAATGATCAGGTTTATTTAAAGGGACAGTTCAACCCCCAGGACACTTTAAATCATTGTTGTCAACTTTAGATACACACATTAATGATAAAACTGTGTGTGTGTGTGTGTGTGTGTGTGTGTGTGTGTGTGTGTGTGTGTGTGTGTGTGTGTGTGTGTGTGTGTGTGTGTGCGTGCGTGCGTGCGTGCGTGTGCGTGCGCATGCACGTGTGTGTGTGTGTGTGTTTATAAGTGACTATAGAGAAGTGTGTCAGAGATAGTAGAGTGTGTGTGTGACACCACTGTCACACTGCAGTGTGTCTACATAGGTGGTGCACCTCAATCAGACAGATCCGTGTTAATCACATGACTTTAGAGATACTGTGTACCGATTTGCTTGATGTTTGGCCAAAATCTATAGGTTTATAAAAATATAAAAACAAATGTTCTGCATAAATAGGCCTCCTGGTGGCGCTATAACAGGCCAATCTGAAAAATTCAGGGCAGAGGTTCGCCTTTGGCATCCAGGGAGTGTGTGTGCACAGTTTCGCAGCGACCGGGCCAACGGTGTCACTCTGTCACTCTGGAGAAGACAGACAGGTATGAGGACATACTGAGTATCTTAAATACTAATCCCTATGGAGGATAAAATTAGATAAAACACTGTGGCATAGCTCTATGGAGGATAGAATGTGATAACACACACACACACACACACACACACACACACACACACACACACACACACACACACACACACACACTGTGTCATGTCACAGCCTTTCACCACATTCACCGCTAAACTCACACAATTGAATTGAGAATCTCCTGATAGCGAATATTCTATTGAAAACACTTTGATGCTTTTTTCTTAACCTCATTTGATACATGAGAGTCTCTGTGTGGGAAGAGCACTCTGTGAGCACACACACACACACACACACACACACACACACACACACACACACACACACACACACACACACACACACACACACACACACACACACACACACACACACACACACACACATTACAGAGGCTTGTGGGTAAATAGACGCGGCAGCACAAACAACTTCCTGGAATCAGAGTGAAGTCATGTGACCTCACCTTCCCTTCCCGTCACTGAGGAGTGAGAATGAGATTAAGATGTTAACACTCTGTGTGTGTGTGTGTGTGTGTGTGTGTGTGTGTGTGTGTGTGTGTGTGTGTGTGTGTGTGTGTGTGTGTGTGTGTGTGTGTGTGTGTGTGTGTGTGTGTGTGTGTGTGTGTGTGCGCACGTGCGTGTAATACTATCATAGTTCAATTTTCCCTACTCTCTACAAAATGGTTTAAGCCTTGAGAGAGAGAGAGAGAGAGAGAGAGAGAGAGAGAGAGAGAGAGAGAGAGAGAGAGAGAGAGAGAGAGAGAGAGAGAGAGAGAGAGAGAGAGAGAGAGAGAGAGAGAGAGAGAGATTTTACTCATATACTGTCATTTTTAGTTAGTTTGATTTACCTGAGTGTCTGTGTGTGTATATAGATATATATATATATATATATATATATATATAGATAGATAGATAGATAGATAGATAGATAGATAGATAGATAGATAGACAACTGCCCACAAAAGGTTCGGAAACGTAACTTCGGTCGATTATTTCTCCCCTTTAATAATACCAATTGGTATTGTGTTTTCGATATTGTGTTATCGTTGATTACTCACCTTTACAACGAGGTACAGGTTGTAAGGATCGGCATTTGTGGAATGAGCTAAATTTGCCAAATTCTCCCAATATGCTTCTGTTGGTAATCGCTCTTGTTTTGAGCGACCTGCCAGCACACACCTGCTGAGAGGTGTGTGACTGACACCTGAACATGGGTTCTGTAACTTTGTTGAGTTTGTGTTGATGCTCTAAGCAACACTGCCCCAATGGAAAGATGCCACGTTTAATATGCCCGTGAAATAGGGCAAGTGAAGCTGGTGTTCTGTTATGCAGATTACACATTATTTGGAGTCAGCCCTGGTACCGTTTACACATTTAGGACCAAGTTCTGTGAGACTGGTGAAGTCACAACCCAAGAAGACCGGTTCCTCACCCTTGCTTCACTGAGGAACCATAGGTTTTCTTCCAGAGATTTCCCGACAAGATTTGCACAGCGGTACCAAAGACAGATGTCAAAGTTGTAGGACCCATGCTCAGGTGCCAGTCACACACCTGCCTGAGACGGTACCAGGGCTGACACCAAATAATGTGTAATCTGCGTAACGGAACACCAGCTTATACCTATTGCACAGGCCTTATCATGAAGGGACATACGTGGCATCTCAACAGAGTTGCAGAACCCATGTTCAGGTGTCAGTCACACACCTCTCAGCAGGCGTGTGCTGGCAGATCGCTCAAAGCAAGAGCCAAATACCAACAGAAGCATATTTTGGGATTTACACACTTAGCTGTGTTGCTCATTCGACGCTGTAAAGGTGACTAATCAACGATAAAAATAATATAAAACACAAAACCAATTGGTATTATTGAAGGGGAGATATAATTGACCGAAGTTAAGTTTCCGAACTTTTTGTGGGCAGTTTATATACATCCCCCCCTTTAAGCCGATTCATTCCTCCTCACACAAATTGCTGTGTTGTCACTGCTGTTGTATCCTACCGGCTCACCTGCCAGTTAGGAGCCCCCACCGGGAGGACGTAGAGCCTCTGTCCTACTCCTCCCACCTAACACTCCCAAGGTCAGAGAGAGCAGGATGAGGCCGGCAGGGCACTGTGTCAGGCGCACCTCCTACGTAGACGCACTGCAGTGTCACAGTAGAGCCAGTAGGAGGTGCATCAGCTACGTAGACACACTGCAGTGTGACAGTGGAGCCAGTAGGAGGTGCACCTCCTACGTAGACACACTGCAGTGTGACAGTGGAGATAACAACACTGCAGAAGACCTGAAGTAAAATATGGAGCTAAGATGTTTCTGCCCGACAACAACAATACACTGTATTAACCAAAGTGCGAGAGAGAGAGAGAGAGAGAGAGAGAGAGAGAGAGAGAGAGAGAGAGAGAGAGAGAGAGAGAGAGAGAGAGAGAGAGAGAGAGAGAGAGAGAGAGAGAGAGAGAGAGAGAGAGAGAGAGAGAGAGAGAGAGAGAGATGCCAGTTATTCTTCTATTCTCTCTATCTTTCCCGGAATGTCGCTCTGTGTGTGGGTGGGGGTTTTCTTGTCTTCTTCCCGCAGCCTCTTTAAAATGAAACCTGAGATCTGGAGAACCAATCACAAAGCTTTTAACTAGCTGAGATATGGACCAATCACAAAGCTTTTAACTAGCGGAGATATGGGGGGCACTCACTGTGTGTGTGTGTGTGTGTGTGTGTGTGTGTGTGTGTGTGCATGAGTGCGTGCATGCGTGTGCGCGTGTGTCCTGCACTGTATCTCATACAGTGTATCTCTCTCTCTACTTAACAACCTCCTCCCATAGATTTATGTAACATGAATTATTCACACACACACACACACACACACACACACACACACACACACACACACACACACACACACACACACACACACACACACACACACACACACACACACACAGCACACACACAGCAAACAAGCACTCACTTTAAAATCTGATCCTCAAACAAACAAACAAAGATATTTCTCATCATAAAATGACAACAATTCTGCAGAGAGATTGATTGATTGATTGATTGATTAATTGGCCGATGTATTGGTTGATTTATTTATTTCATTCATTTTCTCTTTCTTTCTCTCAGTTTTTCTTTCTTTCTTTCTTTCTTTCTTTCTTTCTTTTCAGTAAAGGGTGTGATACTGGCTTCTTTCCAAAACTTGTTGCCCTGCTGTTTTATTCACATACCTGTAGATGGTGCTACTTCATTCACATTCATGGTCAATGGCTGTGTGCGAGTTCAGATCAATTGCTCCAGCCACTGAGGAGAACCAGGCAGAACAAATGTTGGCCTCACCATATTTTGGTCTCACCGCACAGAGGTCTGTAGAATTATAGGAGGATAGTTATGATAATAATCCATTCCATAGTTTATAGTTATGATAATAATCCATTCCATAGTTTATAGTTATAGTTATAGTTATGATAATAATCCATTCCATAGTTTATAGTTATAGTTATAGTTATGATAATAATCCATTCCATAGTTTGTGGGCAGTTGAATGTCGGTTGTTTTCATCAACAAGTGTCTTGTATTTTAGGTAAAAACTAGGCATTTTTGTCTCCGCCAGGCCAATGGCATGGCGAGAGAGTATGTTTTACCCTCCGTCCGTCCGTGTGTGTGTCCGTGTGTGTGTGTCCGTGTGTGTGTGTGTGTGTCCGTGTGTGTGTGTGTCCTGTCTGTGTGTTAGCAGCTAATCTCTGGCACCGTTGGCCTGGTCGCTGCGAAACTGTGCACACACACTCCCTGGATGCCAATTCAGAACCTCTGCCTCAAATTTTTCACATGGGCCTGTTATAGCGCCACCTGGAGGTCAATTTGTGCAAAACCCATTTTTTTACATTACTCCTACAGATTTTATCCAAACGTCACGCAAATCGGTACACAGTATCTCTATAGTCATGTGATCAACACGGATCTGTCCGATTTTCCATATTCCATCCTCATTGGCTAAGGTTCGCTTCCAAAATTTGCAGGATTGGTCCGTTTTGAACAAAATGCCTCAAATCATGAACGCAGCTTGCGATTTCCGTGAAATTTCACAAACACATTCCCACTAGGCCGAGGAAGAAATGCCACCCTTTTTCAAATTGGCCTGTTATAGCGCCACCAGCAGGTCTAATTTAGCAAAACACATTTTTGGAACAAAATGCCTCAAATCATGACTGCAGTGTCCGATTGCCGTGAACGACCTAAGAATAAATGGCACCCTTTTCACATTGGCCTATTATAGCGCCACCAGGAGGCCACAATAATGTACCTGACCTGGCGGAGACCTGTGCTCCGAGGAGCACTTTCTCTAGTTTACTGTTGCTTTTTCTCTTCTGTGTGGGCAGGTGGTCAGTATGTGTCTGTGATGTCTTGGTACAGTGGGTAGGTGGTCAGGAAGTGTAGCTCAGTCTCTACTTTGTTTTTTGTGCAGTGTGTGTCTTCTCTTGGGAGCCAGGTCTGCCAATGGCGGCCTTTTTCCCATCACAATACTGTGTTATTCACTGAGTCTGTATTTAGCCAATGTTTTCCTTAGTGTTGGATCAGTCACAGTACTCAGGTGTTCTGCCACTTTGTATTCTCTGTTTAGAGATAAATAACATTGTAGTTTGCTTTGCTTTGGGGTTGATTCTTTCCAGGTTGTTATATAGCTTTCTTTTTGTTGTCTTATCATCTGTTTTAGTCCTGTTTGTTGTCTCATCATTTGGTTTAGTCCTGTTTGTTGTCTTATCATTTGGTTTAGTTCTGTTTGTTGTCTCTGCCAGGCCGAAAGGCATGGCGAGAGAGTATGTTTTGCCCCCTGTCCGTCCGTGTGTCCGTCCGTCCATGTGTCCGTCCTTCTGTCTGCGACCAGCTAATCTCCGCCACCGTTGGTCCCGTCGCTGTGAAACTGCGCACACACACTCCCTGGATTAGATCAGCCTGTCATAGCGCCACCATGAGGCCGACTTTTGCAAAACAATTTTTTTTCTATTACTCCTACAGATTTTGTCCAAAAAACACGCAAATCGGTACACAGTATCTCTATAGCCATGTGATCAACACGGATCTGTCTGATTTTCCATGTTCCATCCTGATTGGCTAAAATTGGCTTCCAAAGTATGCTGGATTGGTTCATTTGGAACAAAATGCCTCAAATCATGCACGCAGCATGCGATTTCCGTGAAATTTTCCACAGAGATTCCCACTTGGCCCAGGAAGAAATGCCACTTGAAAACGTTCACATCAGCCTCATGGTGGCGCTATAACAGACCAATTCACGTTTTTAGCTATAACTGCACCGATCTGCGTCTAACTTTGCACGCACACTCCCTAGAGGCCAAGGAAAAACCTTTGCCCTGCATTTTTTACATATGCCTTTTAGAGCTCCACCAGGAGGCTGAGTTTTGTCAAACACATTTTTTCAGATTCTGTCCAAAAATCACACAAATCGGTACACAGTATCTCTATAGTCATGTGATTAAGGTGGATGTGCCCGATATTTCATATTCCATCCTACTTGACTAACATTGGCTTCCAAAGTTTGCAGGACGCGTCCCTTTTGAACAAAATTCTTCAAATCATGAACACAGTGTGCGATTTCCGTGAAATTTTGCACACACATTCCCTCTAGGCCGAGGAAGAAATGCCACCCTTTTCACATTGGCCTGTTATAGCGCCACCAGCTGGTCTAATTTAGCAAACCACATTTTTGGAACAAAATGCCTCAAATCATGAATGCAGTGTCCGATTGTCGTGCAAGGCCTAAGAAGAAATGGCACCCTTTTTCACATTGGCCTATTTATAGCACCACCAGGAGGCTACAATAATCTACCTGACCTGGCGGAGACTTGTGCTCCGAGAAGCACTTTTTCTAGTTGTCTTATCATTTGGTTTAGTTCTGTTTGTTGTCATACTGTATCATTTGGTTTGATGTCTTATCGTTTGGTGAAATCCTGTTTGTTGTCTTATCAATTGGTTTAGTCCTGCAGGACTTATTTTGGTGTCTCTAGTTGTGTTTGTGGACAAAGTCCCACAAGTAGCTTGCTGAGGGAGCATCTGTCTACTAGTCTCTCTGGCTTTGTTATGTAGCGTGTCTGGGTCATTTTCTTTAGGTTGTAAAAACACACACACACACACACACACACACACACACACACACACACACACACACACACACACACACACACACACACACACACACACACACACACACACACACACACACACACACACATTCCTTGCAGTAACTTTTCATCTCCCTGTCTAGGACAAAAACATACATCATGGAAATAATAACATTAACCAGAAATTATGTTTGTGATCCTTCCCACACGTTGTGTCATGTTCTTTATAAAGATACATGGACTTTAAAGTCATTTTAGGTCATGGGAAGAATTTACAAAATGGAAAAACTGGTTAAAGCTGTGAAGTTACTAAAAGTTGTATTCATAGAGAGGAATAATAATAATAATTAAAACAACACTAATTATTATTAGTGTTAATTCCCCATGGCCTTAAAAACATGATATATTAAAGCAAGTAGCCCAGGTCTTTAACTGAAGTAAAATGTGACTGAGCAACTTTTACTTAAGGGACTGTTTGTGTGTGTGTGGGGGGGGGGGGGGGCGGGGTGTCAGTTTCCATATGCAACAGAAAACATTGCATGCAAAGCTTCATATCTGCATGACTGCATCGCATAAAAAGACCGGGAACGCAGCGCGTGTGTCATTTTTAGATTTCGTTGGGCTATTCAAAAATAGCAGATATACAAGCTCATAGCGCGGCACCGAGTGCCGCGCTATGAGCTTGTAGATCTGCTATTTTTGAAAAATCATGAAAAGTTGTGCAAATATTTGATTTTTTTTTTTTTTTTTTTTTTTTGCAGACATTTGTAACTTAAATCTTTGCTTCTGGGGGTTCCTGGAACTAAATATTTTACAAATGTTTGCTTTAAAAAATATATATAATCCAAGATTTTGCCACAAATGTTCATGATTTTTCAAAAATAGCAGATCAACAAGCTCATAGCGCGGCACTCGGTGCCACGCTATGAGCTTGTATATCTGCTATTTTTATATAGCCAAAGAAATCTTAAAATGACACAGATGCGTTCCCGGTCTTAAAGGGTTAAAGAGGCTAAAAGAGGCTAACTAACCACAGAGTAGCCTGTCAGACAACACCAGATACAAAGATACATCCGACGTTTGTAGCTGTAGCTCTAGCGACAAAGATATAAATCTACAAACCTACAAATTCAAGTCAGGGGCGTCAATTGGGTATGGCAGGCTATTGCAGCTGCCATACCCTGGCTCCAGGGGTAAAAAAATAAAATGTAGGCCTACTTTGCGTTTAAAATCTTGATTTTATCAACTAACTGGCTGTGCGCATCGGAGGAGCAGCGGAGCCTGTCATCAAGGGGCGGGCCGTGTGTGTGTGTGTGTGTGTGTGTGTGTGTGTGTGTGTGTGTGTGTGTGTGTGTGTGTGTGTGTGTGTGTGTGTGTGTGTGTGTGTGTGTGTGTGTGTGTGTGTGTGTGTGTGTCGAGACACGAGAGGAGAATTAAAACACTCGCCCCAAAACACACTCGCCCCTATGTTTTTCGCCGACCGAGGCCGCCAGATATACCCGGGCGAGTGTGTTTTGGCTTTTGGGGCGAGTGCTTTTGGACGAGGCGTTCTTGTGAACAAGCAGTGAATTAAATCACGTGTCGCCGGTGGAATACAAGTCGGAAAGAAAATAATCAGGAGCTCAACAACATATAAGAGGATACATGAGCTATAAATCTGTGCTAGATGCAAAGTGTGCATATTTAAGCAAGTATTTTAAAACAGTGAAAGCTACCGAGGAAAAAGGAAAAAAAAGTGATAAACCCCCGCCGGCCGCCACGACTCAAACTAACGACCACGTTGTGAATAATTATAAACAAACAACCTCCTGGTGCCTCCTGGTTGGGGGGTAATTTGACCAAAACCGAAGGTATTGAAGAGGAGAATGTTATGGTC
This sequence comes from Gymnoscopelus microlampas, assembly GCF_963454915.1. Lineage (NCBI taxonomy): Eukaryota > Metazoa > Chordata > Actinopteri > Myctophiformes > Myctophidae > Gymnoscopelus > Gymnoscopelus microlampas. The sequence goes on from NC_139950.1 coordinate 46,557,227, forward strand.
ATCAGAGATCAGAGGATCTAGCAGCTGCCATTCTGATAATGTTAGGAGCAATGGACCAGGCAACAGTGATACTACGAGCAGGTAGGGTCCCGTCCAAAGTGTTTCTAAATGGACTGCAGTCTGCACAGAACCCTATCCATCAGATCCAAAGTATTATTATCATACTCCTATTACAGAGAAGATTTCATACCCCCCACTTTTTGCAAATGTAATTGTGTTTAATCTTTTTGATAATAAATCGGTAAAATCAGGCAAAAATAAGAATTAAATAGCATAACCCTAACCTAACCCGAATCCTAACCCTAAAACCGAAATAAAGTAACCAAAAACTGGAAAAAAACGAACCCAATCCGCCCAGAACCGCACAAAAATTTCGCGCGCGCGCACGGGGGGCTCATGCACGCGCGCTGCGCGCGCGTGCATGAGCTGCCATACCCTAGCTTTCGCTGAACTGACGCCACTGATTCAAGTTGAGCTGGGTTCAACTTCCAGATACAACTGTAGCTCCGATGTCCGCACGTTTGATGACGTCAGCGACAGCGTTGAGCAACACAGATACAAAGCGACACAGCGACAAAGATGCGTTGTATTTTTTTATCTTTTAATCTGTCCGTGTGAACGCACCATTAAATTAGACATACAAACACCTTTCTATACTATATTAGTCTAGACTGACTTCAAACACATGCAGTTAAAATAGTTCACAGTTGTTCCCCAGAGGTGGGTGTGTGTGTGTGTGTGTGTGCGTCTGTGTGTGTGGGTGTGGGTGTGCAAGGTCGTGACCCCAGAGGTTAATCCTAAAATGCGTCCAGGGAGAAACTTGAGCCAGACTAATGTTACAATAATATGACACACACACACACACACACACACACACACACACACACACACACACACACACACACACACACACACACAAACATCAGGCTGTCCAGACAGTGTTAATAGTATGTATA
>NC_139950.1:46563182-46620682 GCF_963454915.1 Gymnoscopelus microlampas
TCTGTCTGTCTGTCTATCTATCCGTGTGTGTGTGTGTGTGTGTGTGTGTGTGTGTGTGTGTGTGTGTGTGTGTGTGTGTGTGTGTGTGTGTGTGTGTGTGTGTGTGTGTGTGTGTGTGTGTGTGTGTGTGCGTGCGTGCGTACGTGCGCGCGTGTGTCTCTCTCTCTCTCTCGCTCTCTCTGTCTCTCGCGCTCTCTCTCTCTAAATCAGTATCTATCTAAAGCTGCTGGAGGCCAGCTGTCACTCAACTAGATAGCTCTGGCCTGAGTGTGTGTGTGTGTGTGTGTGTGTGTGTGTGTGTGTGTGTGTGTGTGTCCAGTTGCTTTTTGTCCAGCTAAAGTCACTGGCCTCCTTACTCTCGGCTATCCATCACGAGAGAGAGAGAGAGAGAGAGAGAGAGAGAGAGAGAGAGAGAGAGAGAGAGAGAGAGAGAGAGAGAGAGAGAGAGAGAGAGAGAGAGAGAGAGAGAGAGAGAGAGAGAGAGAGAGAGAGAGAGAGAGAGAGAGAGAGAGAGAGAGTGTACAGAGTCAGTGAACACAGTGTTAGGATGGAGAAAATGCTGCTATTTTGTCCCAAAGGTTTAAACAAAGTGAATGAAAAACACTTAAAATACTGTCATTTGTTTCAATTGTTTTCGTTTCAATTTGTTTTAAAATGTATCCCAAGATAACTATGAACTACCATAGTCATTCATAGTACCATAGTCACCCATAGTACCATATAGTCATCCATAGTAAGTACCATAGTTATCCATAGTAAGTACCATAGTCATCCATAGTACCATAGTAAGTACCATAGTTATCCTTAGTAAGTACCATAGTCATCCATAGTAACTACCATAGTCATCCATGCTATTCTACCCATAGCCTTTGTGATAAGAGAGGCCTTGGAACTGGGCTTCTCCACTAAAAGGTTTGGTCTCCTCACAAGGCACAAGGTACAAATGGACACTTCTGAATTAAGTGAAGTAGATGTTAGGTTAAGACTTTGACAGGGGGGCAGTTTGGAATTGCAGCCTCCTGAAGGTGTTTTTTTAGGGCAGTTTTGAAGGAGAGTAGGGTTTTACACTCCTTCACTGCTTTTGGTATGGCATTTAACATTTTTGTTGCATAGCATGAGAACGAGTTATTTCCCTTGTTTGTGCCAAATCTGGGTTGGAAATGATCAGTGGAGCTGCCTCTGGTGTTGTGATTGTGGACTTAATTTACGTCTTTGAAGTATTTAGACAGGTACATGGGTATCCCAATGTTGTGGTGTATCTTGTAGACCATGCAGGCCCATTGCAAGTTGCCATACTCTGTCCTCAACCCTGAGCCATCCAACCCTAGCAAAATGAGCAGGGGTTAGATGGGTTGTGTGTTTGAGGCCAGGAAGTAGCCTTGCCAGTTTGTTTTGGGATGTCTGGATTCTTAATTTTAAGGCCTTAGTGGTGTTGTGATACCATGAGAAGCATGCATAGTCGAAATGACCTTGGATGAGGGCCCCTGTAAGAATCCTCAAGGTATTCATACTGACTAGAGAGGAAATCCTATACAGAAAACATCTTTGATTGACATTTTTGATTACTCTTTCTGCCATTTTATCACCGGAGAGGTTTGCCTCCAAGATGGAACCCAGGTAGGTAATGTCCTCCTTTCTTGTGATAACCCACTTTGATTGTGAAGCTCTCAGCCTTGCTAAGGTTAACACTAGACCCAAAGAGAATGGATTCGGTTTTACCCAGGTGTAATGATAGTTTGTTGTCAGCGAGTTGAATGCGGATCGTATCGAGTTCAAAGCTGAACGTTTTTTCAACCTGCAACCTGTCCCTGTCCGAGACCAGCAGAGCCGAGTCATCTACAAACAGGAACAGGTTGCAGTCGCAAGCTGATGACATATTGTTCACATATATCAGGAACAGTAAAGGTCCTAGTATACTTCCTTGCAGAACGCCACAACTCACTGGGAGGGGGGGCAGGGTTCCGTTCACTTCCACCACCTGTTCCATCCCCTCCAGATAGGATCTCCTCCAGCTCGCCGACGTATCATCAAAACCTATTGCTTTTAGCTTATCATCCATAATTGTGTGATCAACGATGTCAAAGGCCTTCTGAAGGTCCAGCATGACCTGACGACCTCTTGTTTGATACAGTCGTTCAAATAGAGAAGGCATGTGTCAGTGGAGTGGGATTGGAATTTGTAAATTAGATTTTTATCCGCAAGATACTTATCAACGTATTTTTTCCATGACTTTCGAGATGGAGCTAAGGATAGAAATAGGGCTGTAGTTGCCGGGGTCTAATTTGCTTCCTTTTTTGTACGCTCAATTTTTTAAACACCTCATCTGCTGTCACCATGGTGAGTTTAAAATCATCTTTGTGTACACCTAGATTTTCGTAGAATGCTTGGGAGTGCCCTTTTAATATGTACCCCCAATTAATATGTATTTGGCTGCAGACCCACATTTGAAAATGTGTGTGCCAGAAACCCACATGAGATTTGTGTTGTGCAAACTGTTTCACATTCTCTCAAGATGTTTTTAAATTAGCAGATCTACAAGCTCATAATATTTTGTGACACGTTCGCGATGTGTTGTGAACTTATAGAACGGCTATTTTCAAATAGCTGATGTAGGATTATAGTTGTTTTTTAATGCTTTTCACTTGTTTCATTTTTCGTTTCGTTTTTATTAACTCATTTTAATGGGGACCCCCCGAAGGACCCTTGAGGTCCTTTGCAAAAAAAATACCCAGAATGACAGTAAAGAACAGTGACAGCAAATAATCCATCATATCATGGAACTTCTGGAATGGCCACCAATTCTTCTGTTGTGATTGAATTTTGTTATACAGAGACATGACAACTATTAATTGTCTGTCTTTCTTTCTTTCTTTCTTTCTTTCAACGGGACAATGCACTTTCATGAATTTCCATACATGAAAGTGAAATGAATCAGCTAATCAGATCTCATGTAAAAAAACAAATAAATTGAACAACATTATGGAATTTTTCGAAACATTTTTAAACACAATTTTTGTGTGTGTGTGCGTGCGTGTGTGTTTGTGTGTGTTAAGCAGAGCTCTGCAGAAGCAGCAGTGGAGGCCAGTGACAGGATCTTCAGTGAGATGATGGTCTCCATTGAGAGAGGACGCAGTGAGCTTAAAGAACTGATCAGAGATCAGCAGCAGACTGCAGTGGCTCAGACTGAGGCTCTCCTGAGGCAGCTGGAGGACCACATGGAGCAGCTGGAGGACCACATGGAGCAGTTGGAGAGGACACATGCTGACCTGGAGGAGCTGTCCAACACTGATGACATCATCACTTTCATTCAGGTTCCACACATGGCATCTTACTGTTTGGTTTTGACTCATTTAGGAGAAATCAGCTTCATATTTCATTCCATTACATCATAGTATATTACATGACATGGCATAACATGACATGACATTATTAATGCTGGTAGTTACTGATACTAATATAGTTCTAGTATACACAGTAGTTGTACAGACCGGAATAACTATGCCAGAATTGGGCCTCTCACAATTATTACATAATCATATCACAGATAGGTGAGATTTAAATGTGTTTCTTGTTTTTCTAACAAGCCATCATAGTAAACATGGATTGATGAAGTCAGAAGGAAACTGGAGATATTTGAACTGGAGCAGACTGATGGTACACAGATTGGCTGTCTGTCAGATTAGACAGTACAATTGAAGAATTTAAGCAAGAATATTCCTCAAAGGAGAGGTTAGGGTTAGATTTAAATGTCTTTATTGTCTTTTAACCGGCCACTACTGTACTGTACATTTCTAAGTGTTGAAACAGTTTGTACAGGTGGAAGTATGTCTGGGAAGGCTACTAAAGCCTGTATTAAAGGGGGCAGTAAATTAGTGTGACCTGTGTTTCAAATTTGTAACCCACCTGAAAATGTATTTTCTGTTTTACTGAAGAGCTGGAGAGACGGGGAGACAGCTATTGCTGAACAAACACTATATAATAGCAATGATTCTAGCTATAATATAGCTTGAACTTTTTGACAAAACCCTTGGAACTTCAGTTTAATCCATTCTTCAGTATGATGTCTGTCATCTATGCTATATATGTGAATGTGCCTTTAAGAGAGACACGTTATGACACTGCCGTAAAGCAGGTCTGTTGTTGTCTTTTACGTCAGTCGTATGTTGTGACCTCCTGTAGGCACAAGCTGTATGTTTTACATGCCCGAAGTCACCAGTAAAGTCTATTGGATTTTACCCTTTGTGTAGACATTGAAATCCTTTACAATGTCATGATGACCTTTACTGTTTTCTTGTGTCTCCAGTGTGTGCAGTTGATGTTTTACATCCAGAGGAGCCTCAGACCAGAAAGGACTTTTTACAATGTGAGTCCATGTTGATGCAGGCTCTGAACGTTGAAGTTTCAATCTGATATGTTGTTATTTAAAGCTCTAATGAATGGATTGACAGACTAACTCTAAACACAATAAGGTTGATGAGGTTTTGATGAATTTTCTTTTGTCGTGTGTTCTCACAGATTCCTCTTCTCTGGCTCTGGACATGAACACAATAACCTAACGTCTCTCCCAAGAGAAGAGGAAGGTGACTGGAACACGACAACAACAACCTTACCCTGGTCATGCAGAGAGATTTCAGTACTGGCAGGTGTTCAGTACTGACAGTCTGAACGTTGTTACTGGGAAGTAGAGTGGAGTGGTACAAGGGCTTATATAGCAGTCTGTTATAAAGACATCAACAGACAAACCTTCTTTGGAGACAATGATAAATCCTGGTGTTTACAGTGCTATGGTAAAGACTACAGTTTCAAACACAACAATGTTAAGACTAAAGTACCAGGGCCTCTCTCCTCCAGAGTGGGGGTGTACCTGGATGACAAGGCAGGTACTCTGTCCTTCTACTGTGTCTCTGACACAGTGACCCTCCTACACACAGTTCAAACCACGTTCACACAACCTCTCTATCCAGGGATAAGGCTTTATAACGTTGGAGCTACAGCAGAGCTACAGATACTGATACTGATGATGATATTCAGTTGAAAACTTTGTTTTCTTCATTTGATTATAGATTCCCTTCTAGATAAAGCATGTGTAAGAATGATGTGTACAGTATACTACACCATCATGATCAATCAATCCATTGTGTTCCGCTCATTGCATTTCTTTAATAAGCCTGCTGCAAACAATCATTATACAGTATGCCCTGTTATCTTGTTGATATTACTACAGAGCCCTCTGTCAGTCTGTGTAGATTGGTTATACTAAATATAGTGGTTCTCAAACTGTGGGCCCCAAATGATGATATTGAATTGAATTACGTTTCAGGCAATTTAAAGTTAATTGGTACTTACACTTCATTATCATCATCAATGTATGATTATTTGTCTAATTGTTTGTTTTTAATGTCACCTTTTCTTCAATAAAGCCCTGCCAACTACACCATATGGCCTGTTCCTTGGAGGAGTTGTCAGGGTGACTGGTGTGGTTGTCATGGTTACTAACCATGTGTCATGTGTGTCAGAATGATTGGAGGGCGGAGTCTGTCATCAGTGGAGATCTGGCCCACCTGGATTGTCCTCTATAAAAGAGGTGGCTGGACTTCATTCTTGTTCTCTCTCTCTCACCGTGAAGCTCACGGGGAGCACTCCAGCCTTTTGGATTTTGCTTGTTAAAGAACAAGATCACTGTGGTAGAGGTTCGGGTTGTGTAGTTACCTTGTCATGATGTAACTCCAAAGGTGAACAAGAAATCTAAAATAATTGCTGTATAATAATTGAATAGAAATTGATCATTCAAAATATGCTCCTCATTGACATTGTACGGTGAAACAGCTCTCAAAGTCACTCTTTTAGCACGTAAACGAACACAAACAAAGCTGATTCAGTCAATATAGAACATCACCAAACCCAGTACTGTTTTTTTTTTTTTATAAAAATGTCAACTTCCTGTTGATTTTACTATTTGAAGATCCAGATCCACGGATCCAGTCCGAGTTCTTTTTAATAAATAGCTAAATCAACAGGATGTTAGCATTTTTATTTAAAAAACAAACTGTACTGGGTTTGGTGATGTTCTATAACAACTTTATTTGTGTTCGTTTGTGCTAAAAGAGTGACTTTGAGAGCTGTTTCAGCCTCCAATGTAATTCAATGAGGAGCATATTTTTTTTATTATCAATGGAGCAATTATTTTAGATTTCTTGCCCACCTTTGGAGATGCATCATGGCAAGGTAACTACACAACCCAAACCTCTACCAAAGTGGTCTTGCCCTTTAAGCACTGTTAACCACCCCAGTATCCGTATTGTGGGTATAGCTTTAGCAGAAAATAGCCGATCGACAAGCTCACTGCGACACGTTGTGAGCTTGTCGATTGGCTATTTTCAGTCAAAACTTTCCTCATAATAACACAAAACAGAAAATACACTAGTCTTGAGCCCTGAGGCTCACCGGTTACCCATATGGGGTTAAGTCAGTTTTAATAAAATAATTTAAACGTTCTTTGTTTGTGTGAGTTTCCTCATTTTGTTACAAACTCAGCCGTTTGCAACACTCTTGGTTGGTTGTTGCAATAAATACATTACATTTAAGTTGGTTGAATTTATGTAATTTGTTATCACTGAGTCACTAGAATACCTCAAAACGAAGTATGGAGCTCGGCCTATAATTGATCATTGATTTGATTGATATGCTGCATGCCATGAGTGCGAAGTGGTATTTTCTTAACCTTAATTCAGTTAATCAAAGAAGATCTGTGGTCATAATACAGCACTGTTTGAGGAACTATAGTTGAAAACTTAAGACATATTTTGTAATGTCCAGTCCAAAGTGAGAACAATGTAGCCTACTTGATTTAACACCAAAACCAAAAAAGTTTTGATCATCTGAAACTAAGGAATTTATAAATGACAAAAAGGGTATGAATTTTTATGACATTACGAAACATCTCTCTGTTTCCTTTCAATGAAAGTGTAAATCTGGGTTCAGACTCAGAGTAAACGTTTTCTAACAGATGGTTTTAAACAACCTAAATCTCAGTCTCAGTTTCCCTGATGATCAGAGGGTGTATCTAGTAGATCCAGTCATTCTGTCAGGGGTAGAGGTGTTTTCTGTGGATTTTCATCTTTTGACCTGTCACCTCTCGCTTTAACTTTAAATATAACCTCGAAATCCTAATTAATGTGAAAGGCCTGGTGGTGCAAGAGTAAAGCATAGGCTTCACAAGCGGATGGTTGTGGGTTTGAATCATGTTCAGGGAAGATCTCAATTTTCGGTCTTTTTAAGGCGAGAACCATGGATGAAGCCCGCCTCCCTCCTCACGCCCTCTTTTAGCTCCGGTAGGAGAGGGAGGAGCATGGAGGGAGCCCACCTCCATGGGGAGGAGCTTAATACATTTACATATTAATTAAAGATTTTTATTTTAGTATTTTTTTGGCCACTGTTGTTTTTCACATGAATTTGTTTGAGACATTTTTTTATTGTTTTTTTTCCACCAGTTTGTATTGACCACAGCTCCATTGTTTTTTTGTTGTATTACCCTTTTAGTTTTTATTTAGTAGTTGTTTTGAGTGAGCTTTGAACCTCGAACCTTTAGTTTGTGAACCTGTGATTTATCTTTTAAGCCACGCTGGCATGGAAGGTACAATTGGGAACGTCATCCTTAACCCACCCTCTTAGAATTTAGATGGACAGTGAAAATGTTCTTCAGGAGCCTTGAACCCCAAACCTTCTACTTTCAGACCCTGTGTTTAACTCTTGAGCCACGCTGGCATGGAAAGTACAATTGGGAACGTCATCCTTAACCCGCCTTTTAGAATTTAGATGGACAGTGAAAATGTTCTTCAGGAGCCTTGAACCCCAAACCTTCTACTTTCAGACCCTGTGTTGAACTCTTGAGCCACGCTGGCATGGAAAGTACAATTGGGAACGTCATCCTTACCCCGCCTTTTAGAATTTAGATGGACAGTGAAAATGTTGTTCAGGAGCCTTGAACCCCAAATCTTCTGCTTTCAGACCCTGTGTTTATCTCTTGAGCCACGCTGGCATGGAAGTTACAATTGGGAACATCATCCTTCACCCGCCTTTTAGAATTTAGATGGACAGTGAAAATGTTGTACAGGAGCCTTGAACCCCAAACCTTCTGCTTTCAGACCCTGTGTTTATCTCTTGAGCCACGCTGGCATGGAAGTTACAAGTGGGAACATCATCCTTCACCCGCCTTTTAGAATTTAGATGGCCAGTGAAAATGTTCTTCAGGAGCTTTGAACCCCAAACCTTCTGCTTTCAGACCCTGTGTTTATCTCTTGAGCCACACAGGTATGGATAATACAAAAGAGAACGTAATACTTAAACCACCTTTTAGAAGTTAGATGGACAGTGAAAATGTGCTCCAGGAGTTTCGAACCGTTTAAGAACCCCAGAGTTTTCTCTTGAGCCATGGTACCGAAACAAAATTAAATCCGATAAAATCACTAAGTGTGGAGGCCAAAATTGTTCCCCCAAAAACCTGTTAGGAGTACGTTTCAGGCAATTTAAAGTTGATTGGTAGTACTTTGTAGTGACTTTTTTTTTTGTCCCTAACATTCATTGAGCTCTGGACTTAGTAATTTGTTTTCCGTTTCGGTAGTGACAACATTGTGTCACTATACCGAAACGAAGTTAAATCCGAAAAAAACACTAAGTGTGTAGGCCAAAATTGTTCCCCCAAAAACCTGTTAGGAGTATGTTTCAGGCAATTTAAAGTTGATTGGTAGTACTTTGTAGGGACTTTTTTTTTGTCCCTAACATTCATCGAGCTCTGGACTTACACTTCATTATCATCATCAATGTATGATTATTTGTCTAATTGTTTGTTTTTAATGTCACCTTTTCTTCAATAAAGCCCTGCCAACTACACCATATGGCCTGTTCCTTGGAGGAGTTGTCAGGGTGACTGGTGTGGTTGTCATGGTTACTAACCATGTGTCATGTGTGTCAGAATGATTGGAGGGCGGAGTCTGTCATCAGTGGAGATCTGGCCCACCTGGATTGTCCTCTATAAAAGAGGTGGCTGGACTTCATTCTTGTTCTCTCTCTCTCACCGTGAAGCTCACGGGGAGCACTCCAGCCTTTTGGATTTTGCTTGTTAAAGAACAAGATCACTGTGGTAGAGGTTTGGGTTGTGTAGTTACCTTGTCATGATGTAACTCCAAAGGTGAACAAGAAATCTAAAATAATTGCTGTATAATAATTGAATAGAAATTGTTCATTCAAAATATGCTCCTCATTGACATTGTACGGTGAAACAGCTCTCAAAGTCACTCTTTTAGCACGTAAACGAACACAAACAAAGCTGATTCAGTCAATATAGAACATCACCAAACCCAGTACTGTTTTTTTTTTTTATAAAAATGTCAACTTCCTGTTGATTTTACTATTTGAAGATCCAGATCCGCGGATCCAGTCCGAGTTATTTTTAATAAATAGCTAAATCAACAGGATGTTAGCATTTTTATTTAAAAAACAAACGGTACTGGGTTTGGTGATGTTCTATAACAACTTTATTTGTGTTCGTTTGTGCTAAAAGAGTGACTTTGAGAGCTGTTTCAGCCTCCAATGTAATTCAATGAGGAGCATATTTTTTTTATTATCAATGGAGCAATTATTTTAGATTTCTTGCCCACCTTTGGAGATGCATCATGGCAAGGTAACTACACAACCCAAACCTCTACCAAAGTGGTCTTGCCCTTTAAGCACTGTTAACCACCCCAGTATCCGTATTGTGGGTATAGCTTTAGCAGAAAATAGCCGATCGACAAGCTCACTGCGACACGTTGTGAGCTTGTCGATTGGCTATTTTCAGTCAAAACTTTCCTCATAATAACACAAAACAGAAAATACACTAGTCTTGAGCCCTGAGGCTCACCGGTTACCCATATGGGGTTAAGTCAGTTTTAATAAAATAATTTAAACGTTGTTTGTTTGTGTGAGTTTCCTCATTTTGTTACAAACTCAGCCGTTTGCAACACTCTTGGTTGGTTGTTGCAATAAATACATTACATTTAAGTGTTTGAATTTATGTAATTTGTTATCCCTGAGTCACTAGAATACCTCAAAACGAAGTATGGAGCTCGGCCTATAATTGATCATTGATTTGATTGATATGCTGCATGCCATGAGTGCGAAGTGGTATTTTCTTAACCTTAATTCAGTTAATCAAAGAAGATCTGTGGTCATAATACAGCACTGTTTGAGGAACTATAGTTGAAAACTTAAGACATATTTTGTAATGTCCAGTCCAAAGTGAGAACAATGTAGCCTACTTGATTTAACACCAAAACCAAAAAAGTTTTGATCATCTGAAACTAAGGAATTTATAAATGACAAAAAGGGTATGAATTTTTATGACATTACGAAACATCTCTCTGTTTCCTTTCAATGAAAGTGTAAATCTGGGTTCAGACTCAGAGTAAACGTTTTCTAACAGATGGTTTTAAACAACCTAAATCTCAGTCTCAGTTTCCCTGATGATCAGAGGGTGTATCTAGTAGATCCAGTCATTCTGTCAGGGGTAGAGGTGTTTTCTGTGGATTTTCATCTTTTGACCTGTCACCTCTCGCTTTAACTTTAAATATAACCTCGAAATCCTACTTAATGTGAAAGGCCTGGTGGTGCAAGAGTAAAGCATAGGCTTCACAAGCGGATGGTCGTGGGTTTGAATCTTGTTCAGGGAAGATCTCAATTTTCGGTCTTTTTAAGGCGAGAACCATGGATGAAGCCCGCCTCCCTCCTCACGCCCTCTTTTAGCTCCGGTAGGAGAGGGAGGAGCATGGAGGGAGCCCACCTCCATGGGGAGGAGCTTAAGACATTTACATATTAATTAAAGATTTTTATTTTAGTATTTTTTTGGCCACTGTTGTTTTTCACATGAATTTGTTTGAGACATTTTTTTATTGTTTTTTTTCCACCAGTTTGTATTGACCACAGCTCCATTGTTTTTTTGTTGTATTACCCTTTTAGTTTTTATTTAGTAGTTGTTTTGAGTGAGCTTTGAACCTCGAACCTTTAGTTTGTGAACCTGTGATTTATCTTTTAAGCCACGCTGGCATGGAAGGTACAATTGGGAACGTCATCCTTAACCCACCCTCTTAGAATTTAGATGGACAGTGAAAATGTTCTTCAGGAGCCTTGAACCCCAAACCTTCTACTTTCAGACTCTGTGTTTAACTCTTGAGCCACGCTGGCATGGAAAGTACAATTGGGAACGTCATCCTTAACCCGCCTTTTAGAATTTAGATGGACAGTGAAAATGTTCTTCAGGAGCCTTGAACCCCAAACCTTCTACTTTCAGACCCTGTGTTTAACTCTTGAGCCACGCTGGCATGGAAAGTACAATTGGGAACGTCATCCTTAGCCCGCCTTTTAGAATTTAGATGGACAGTGAAAATGTTCTTCAGGAGCCTTGAACCCCAAATCTTCTGCTTTCAGACCCTGTGTTTATCTCTTGAGCCACGCTGGCATGGAAGTTACAATTGGGAACGTCATCCTTTACCCGCCTTTTAGAATTTAGATGGACAGTGAAAATGTTGTTCAGGAGCCTTGAACCCCAAACCTTCTGCTTTCAGACCCTGTGTTTATCTCTTGAGCCACGCTGGCATGGAAGTTACAATTGGGAACGTCATCCTTCACCCGCCTTTTAGAATTTAGATGGACAGTGAAAATGTTGTTCAGGAGCCTTGAACCTCAAACCTTCTGCTTTCAGACCCTGTGTTTAACTCTTGAGCCACGCTGGCATGGAAAGTACAATTGGGAACGTCATCCTTAGCCCGCCTTTTAGAATTTAGATGGACAGTGAAAATGTTCTTCAGGAGCCTTGAACCCCAAATCTTCTGCTTTCAGACCCTGTGTTTATCTCTTGAGCCACGCTGGCATGGAAGTTACAATTGGGAACGTCATCCTTTACCCGCCTTTTAGAATTTAGATGGACAGTGAAAATGTTGTTCAGGAGCCTTGAACCCCAAACCTTCTGCTTTCAGACCCTGTGTTTATCTCTTGAGCCACGCTGGCATGGAAGTTACAATTGGGAACGTCATCCTTCACCCGCCTTTTAGAATTTAGATGGACAGTGAAAATGTTGTTCAGGAGCCTTGAACCTCAAACCTTCTGCTTTCAGACCCTGTGTTTAACTCTTGAGCCACGCTGGCATGGAAAGTACAATTGGGAACGTCATCCTTAGCCCGCCTTTTAGAATTTAGATGGACAGTGAAAATGTTCTTCAGGAGCCTTGAACCCCAAATCTTCTGCTTTCAGACCCTGTGTTTATCTCTTGAGCCACGCTGGCATGGAAGTTACAATTGGGAACGTCATCCTTTACCCGCCTTTTAGAATTTAGATGGACAGTGAAAATGTTGTTCAGGAGCCTTGAACCCCAAACCTTCTGCTTTCAGACCCTGTGTTTATCTCTTGAGCCACGCTGGCATGGAAGTTACAATTGGGAACGTCATCCTTCACCCGCCTTTTAGAATTTAGATGGACAGTGAAAATGTTGTTCAGGAGCCTTGAACCTCAAACCTTCTGCTTTCAGACCCTGTGTTTATCTCTTGAGCCACGCTGGCATGGAAGTTACAATTGGGAACGTCATCCTTCACCCGCCTTTTAGAATTTAGATGGCCAGTGAAAATGTTCTTCAGGAGCTTTGAACCCCAAACCTTCTGCTTTCAGACCCTGTGTTTATCTCTTGAGCCACACAGGTATGGATAATACAAAAGAGAACGTAATACTTAAACCACCTTTTAGAAGTTAGATGGACAGTGAAAATGTGCTCCAGGAGTTTCGAACCTTAAACCTTCGGTTTAAGAACCCCAGAGTTTTCTCTTGAGCCATGGTACCGAAACAAAATTAAATCCGAAAAAATCACTAAGTGTGGAGGCCAAAATTGTTCCCCCAAAAACCTGTTAGGAGTACGTTTCAGGCAATTTAAAGTTGATTGGTAATACTTTGTAGTGACCTTTTTTTGTCCCTAACATTCATTGAGCTCTGGACTTAGTAATTTTTTTTTCGTTTCGGTAGTGACAACATTGTGTCACTATACCGAAACAAAGTTAAATCCGAAAAAAACACTAAGTGTGGAGGCCAAAATTGTTCCCCCAAAAACCTGTTAGGAGTACGTTTCAGGCAATTTAAAGTTGATTGGTAGTACTTTGTAGGGCCTTTTCTTTTGGTCCCTCACATTCATCGAGCTCTGGACTTAGTAATTTTTTTTTCGTTTCGTGGTGTCACTACCGAAACGAAGTTAAATCCGAAAAAATCACAAAGTGTGGAGGCCAAAATTGTTCCCCCAAAAACCTGTTAGGAGTACGTTTCAGGTAATTTAAAGTTGATTGGTAGTACTTTGTAGTGACTTTTTTTTTTGTCCCTAACATTCATTGAGCTCTGGACTTAGTCATTTTTTTTCCGTTTCGGTAGTGACACCATTGTGTCACTATACCGAAACGAAGTTAAATCCGAAAAAAACACTAAGTGTGGAGGCCAAAATTGTTCCCCCAAAAACCTGTTAGGAGTACGTTTCAGGCAATTTAAAGTTGATTGGTATTACTTTGTAGGGACTTTTTTTTTGTCCCTAACATTCATCGAGCTCTGGACTTACACTTCATTATCATCATCAATGTATGATTATTTGTCTAATTGTTTGTTTTTAATGTCACCTTTTCTTCAATAAAGCCCTGCCAACTACACCATATGGCCTGTTCCTTGGAGGAGTTGTCAGGGTGACTGGTGTGGTTGTCATGGTTACTAACCATGTGTCATGTGTGTCAGAATGATTGGAGGGCGGAGTCTGTCATCAGTGGAGATCTGGCCCACCTGGATTGTCCTCTATAAAAGAGGTGGCTGGACTTCATTCTTGTTCTCTCTCTCTCACCGTGAAGCTCACGGGGAGCACTCCAGCCTTTTGGATTTTGCTTGTTAAAGAACAAGATCACTGTGGTAGAGGTTTGGGTTGTGTAGTTACCTTGTCATGATGTAACTCCAAAGGTGAACAAGAAATCTAAAATAATTGCTGTATAATAATTGAATAGAAATTGTTCATTCAAAATATGCTCCTCATTGACATTGTACGGTGAAACAGCTCTCAAAGTCACTCTTTTAGCACGTAAACGAACACAAACAAAGCTGATTCAGTCAATATAGAACATCACCAAACCCAGTACTGTTTTTTTTTTTTTATAAAAATGTCAACTTCCTGTTGATTTTACTATTTGAAGATCCAGATCCGCGGATCCAGTCCGAGTTCTTTTTAATAAATAGCTAAATCAACAGGATGTTAGCATTTTTATTTAAAAAACAAACAGTACTGGGTTTGGTGATGTTCTATAACAACTTTATTTGTGTTCGTTTGTGCTAAAAGAGTGACTTTGAGAGCTGTTTCAGCCTCCAATGTAATTCAATGAGGAGCATATTTTTTTTATTATCAATGGAGCAATTATTTTAGATTTCTTGCCCACCTTTGGAGATGCATCATGGCAAGGTAACTACACAACCCAAACCTCTACCAAAGTGGTCTTGCCCTTTAAGCACTGTTAACCACCCCAGTATCCGTATTGTGGGTATAGCTTTAGCAGAAAATAGCCGATCGACAAGCTCACTGCGACACGTTGTGAGCTTGTCGATTGGCTATTTTCAGTCAAAACTTTCCTCATAATAACACAAAACAGAAAATACACTAGTCTTGAGCCCTGAGGCTCACCGGTTACCCATATGGGGTTAAGTCAGTTTTAATAAAATAATTTAAACGTTGTTTGTTTGTGTGAGTTTCCTCATTTTGTTACAAACTCAGCCGTTTGCAACACTCTTGGTTGGTTGTTGCAATAAATACATTACATTTAAGTGTTTGAATTTATGTAATTTGTTATCCCTGAGTCACTAGAATACCTCAAAACGAAGTATGGAGCTCGGCCTATAATTGATCATTGATTTGATTGATATGCTGCATGCCATGAGTGCGAAGTGGTATTTTCTTAACCTTAATTCAGTTAATCAAAGAAGATCTGTGGTCATAATACAGCACTGTTTGAGGAACTATAGTTGAAAACTTAAGACATATTTTGTAATGTCCAGTCCAAAGTGAGAACAATGTAGCCTACTTGATTTAACACCAAAACCAAAAAAGTTTTGATCATCTGAAACTAAGGAATTTATAAATGACAAAAAGGGTATGAATTTTTATGACATTACGAAACATCTCTCTGTTTCCTTTCAATGAAAGTGTAAATCTGGGTTCAGACTCAGAGTAAACGTTTTCTAACAGATGGTTTTAAACAACCTAAATCTCAGTCTCAGTTTCCCTGATGATCAGAGGGTGTATCTAGTAGATCCAGTCATTCTGTCAGGGGTAGAGGTGTTTTCTGTGGATTTTCATCTTTTGACCTGTCACCTCTCGCTTTAACTTTAAATATAACCTCGAAATCCTACTTAATGTGAAAGGCCTGGTGGTGCAAGAGTAAAGCATAGGCTTCACAAGCGGATGGTCGTGGGTTTGAATCTTGTTCAGGGAAGATCTCAATTTTCGGTCTTTTTAAGGCGAGAACCATGGATGAAGCCCGCCTCCCTCCTCACGCCCTCTTTTAGCTCCGGTAGGAGAGGGAGGAGCATGGAGGGAGCCCACCTCCATGGGGAGGAGCTTAAGACATTTACATATTAATTAAAGATTTTTATTTTAGTATTTTTTTGGCCACTGTTGTTTTTCACATGAATTTGTTTGAGACATTTTTTTATTGTTTTTTTTCCACCAGTTTGTATTGACCACAGCTCCATTGTTTTTTTGTTGTATTACCCTTTTAGTTTTTATTTAGTAGTTGTTTTGAGTGAGCTTTGAACCTCGAACCTTTAGTTTGTGAACCTGTGATTTATCTTTTAAGCCACGCTGGCATGGAAGGTACAATTGGGAACGTCATCCTTAACCCACCCTCTTAGAATTTAGATGGACAGTGAAAATGTTCTTCAGGAGCCTTGAACCCCAAACCTTCTACTTTCAGACCCTGTGTTTAACTCTTGAGCCACGCTGGCATGGAAAGTACAATTGGGAACGTCATCCTTAACCCGCCTTTTAGAATTTAGATGGACAGTGAAAATGTTCTTCAGTAGCCTTGAACCCCAAACCTTCTACTTTCAGACCCTGTGTTTAACTCTTGAGCCACGCTGGCATGGAAAGTACAATTGGGAACGTCATCCTTAGCCCGCCTTTTAGAATTTAGATGGACAGTGAAAATGTTGTTCAGGAGCCTTGAACCCCAAATCTTCTGCTTTCAGACCCTGTGTTTATCTCTTGAGCCACGCTGGCATGGAAGTTACAATTGGGAACGTCATCCTTTACCCGCCTTTTAGAATTTAGATGGACAGTGAAAATGTTGTTCAGGAGCCTTGAACCCCAAACCTTCTGCTTTCAGACCCTGTGTTTATCTCTTGAGCCACGCTGGCATGGAAGTTACAATTGTGAACGTCATCCTTCACCCGCCTTTTAGAATTTAGATGGACAGTGAAAATGTTGTTCAGGAGCCTTGAACCTCAAACCTTCTGCTTTCAGACCCTGTGTTTATCTCTTGAGCCACGCTGGCATGGAAGTTACAATTGGGAACGTCATCCTTCACCCGCCTTTTAGAATTTAGATGGCCAGTGAAAATGTTCTTCAGGAGCTTTGAACCCCAAACCTTCTGCTTTCAGACCCTGTGTTTATCTCTTGAGCCACACAGGTATGGATAATACAAAAGAGAACGTAATACTTAAACCACCTTTTAGAAGTTAGATGGACAGTGAAAATGTGCTCCAGGAGTTTCGAACCTTAAACCTTCGGTTTAAGAACCCCAGAGTTTTCTCTTGAGCCATGGTACCGAAACAAAATTAAATCCGAAAAAATCACTAAGTGTGGAGGCCAAAATTGTTCCCCCAAAAACCTGTTAGGAGTACGTTTCAGGCAATTTAAAGTTGATTGGTAATACTTTGTAGTGACCTTTTTTTGTCCCTAACATTCATTGAGCTCTGGACTTAGTAATTTTTTTTTCGTTTCGGTAGTGACAACATTGTGTCACTATACCGAAACAAAGTTAAATCCGAAAAAAACACTAAGTGTGGAGGCCAAAATTGTTCCCCCAAACAAAAACCTGTTAGGAGTACGTTTCAGGCAATTTAAAGTTGATTGGTAGTACTTTGTAGGGCCTTTTCTTTTGGTCCCTCACATTCATCGAGCTCTGGACTTAGTAATTTTTTTTTCGTTTCGTGGTGTCACTACCGAAACGAAGTTAAATCCGAAAAAATCACAAAGTGTGGAGGCCAAAATTGTTCCCCCAAAAACCTGTTAGGAGTACGTTTCAGGTAATTTAAAGTTGATTGGTAGTACTTTGTAGTGACTTTTTTTTTTGTCCCTAACATTCATTGAGCTCTGGACTTAGTCATTTTTTTCCCGTTTCGGTAGTGACACCATTGTGTCAATATACCGAAACGAAGTTAAATCCGAAAAAAACATTAAGTGTGGAGGCCAAAATTGTTCCCCCAAAAACCTGTTAGGAGTACGTTTCAGGCAATTTAAAGTTGATTGGTATTACTTTGTAGGGACTTTTTTTTTGTCCCTAACATTCATCGAGCTCTGGACTTACACTTCATTATCATCATCAATGTATGATTATTTGTCTAATTGTTTGTTTTTAATGTCACCTTTTCTTCAATAAAGCCCTGCCAACTACACCATATGGCCTGTTCCTTGGAGGAGTTGTCAGGGTGACTGGTGTGGTTGTCATGGTTACTAACCATGTGTCATGTGTGTCAGAATGATTGGAGGGCGGAGTCTGTCATCAGTGGAGATCTGGCCCACCTGGATTGTCCTCTATAAAAGAGGTGGCTGGACTTCATTCTTGTTCTCTCTCTCTCACCGTGAAGCTCACGGGGAGCACTCCAGCCTTTTGGATTTTGCTTGTTAAAGAACAAGATCACTGTGGTAGAGGTTTGGGTTGTGTAGTTACCTTGTCATGATGTAACTCCAAAGGTGAACAAGAAATCTAAAATAATTGCTGTATAATAATTGAATAGAAATTGTTCATTCAAAATATGCTCCTCATTGACATTGTACGGTGAAACAGCTCTCAAAGTCACTCTTTTAGCACGTAAACAAACACAAACAAAGCTGATTCAGTCAATATAGAACATCACCAAACCCAGTACTGTTTTTTTTTTTTTATAAAAATGTCAACCTCCTGTTGATTTTACTATTTGAAGATCCAGATCCGCGGATCCAGTCCGAGTTCTTTTTAATAAATAGCTAAATCAACAGGATGTTAGCATTTTTATTTAAAAAACAAACGGTACTGGGTTTGGTGATGTTCTATAACAACTTTATTTGTGTTCGTTTGTGCTAAAAGAGTGACTTTGAGAGCTGTTTCAGCCTCCAATGTAATTCAATGAGGAGCATATTTTTTTTATTATCAATGGAGCAATTATTTTAGATTTCTTGCCCACCTTTGGAGATGCATCATGGCAAGGTAACTACACAACCCAAACCTCTACCAAAGTGGTCTTGCCCTTTAAGCACTGTTAACCACCCCAGTATCCGTATTGTGGGTATAGCTTTAGCAGAAAATAGCCGATCGACAAGCTCACTGCGACACGTTGTGAGCTTGTCGATTGGCTATTTTCAGTCAAAACTTTCCTCATAATAACACAAAACAGAAAATACACTAGTCTTGAGCCCTGAGGCTCACCGGTTACCCATATGGGGTTAAGTCAGTTTTAATAAAATAATTTAAACGTTCTTTGTTTGTGTGAGTTTCCTCATTTTGTTACAAACTCAGCCGTTTGCAACACTCTTGGTTGGTTGTTGCAATAAATACATTACATTTAAGTGGTTGAATTTATGTAATTTGTTATCCCTGAGTCACTAGAATACCTCAAAACGAAGTATGGAGCTCGGCCTATAATTGATCATTGATTTGATTGATATGCTGCATGCCATGAGTGCGAAGTGGTATTTTCTTAACCTTAATTCAGTTAATCAAAGAAGATCTGTGGTCATAATACAGCACTGTTTGAGGAACTATAGTTGAAAACTTAAGACATATTTTGTAATGTCCAGTCCAAAGTGAGAACAATGTAGCCTACTTGATTTAACACCAAAACCAAAAAAGTTTTGATCATCTGAAACTAAGGAATTTATAAATGACAAAAAGGGTATGAATTTTTATGACATTACGAAACATCTCTCTGTTTCCTTTCAATGAAAGTGTAAATCTGGGTTCAGACTCAGAGTAAACGTTTTCTAACAGATGGTTTTAAACAACCTAAATCTCAGTCTCAGTTTCCCTGATGATCAGAGGGTGTATCTAGTAGATCCAGTCATTCTGTCAGGGGTAGAGGTGTTTTCTGTGGATTTTCATCTTTTGACCTGTCACCTCTCGCTTTAACTTTAAATATAACCTCGAAATCCTAATTAATGTGAAAGGCCTGGTGGTGCAAGAGTAAAGCATAGGCTTCACAAGCGGATGGTCGTGGGTTTGAATCTTGTTCAGGGAAGATCTCAATTTTCGGTCTTTTTAAGGCGAGAACCATGGATGAAGCCCGCCTCCCTCCTCACGCCCTCTTTTAGCTCCGGTAGGAGAGGGAGGAGCATGGAGGGAGCCCACCTCCATGGGGAGGAGCTTAAGACATTTACATATTAATTAAAGATTTTTATTTTAGTATTTTTTTGGCCACTGTTGTTTTTCACATGAATTTGTTTGAGACATTTTTTTATTGTTTTTTTTTCACCAGTTTGTATTGACCACAGCTCCATTGTTTTTTTGTTGTATTACCCTTTTAGTTTTTATTTAGTAGTTGTTTTGAGTGAGCTTTGAACCTCGAACCTTTAGTTTGTGAACCTGTGATTTATCTTTTAAGCCACGCTGGCATGGAAGGAACAATTGGGAACGTCATTGTTAACCCACCCTCTTAGAATTTAGATGGACAGTGAAAATGTTCTTCAGGAGCCTTGAACCCCAAACCTTCTACTTTCAGACCCTGTGTTTAACTCTTGAGCCACGCTGGCATGGAAAGAACAATTGGGAACGTCATCCTTAGCCCGCCTTTTAGAATTTAGATGGACAGTGAAAATGTTGTTCAGGAGCCTTGAACCCCAAATCTTCTGCTTTCAGACCCTGTGTTTATCTCTTGAGCCACGCTGGCATGGAAGTTACAATTGGGAACGTCATCCTTCACCCGCCTTTCAGAATTTAGATGGCCAGTGAAAATGTTCTTCAGGAGCTTTGAACCCCAAACCTTCTGCTTTCAGACCCTGTGTTTATCTCTTGAGCCACACAGGTATGGATAATACAAAAGAGAACGTAATACTTAAACCACCTTTTAGAAGTTAGATGGACAGTGAAAATGTGCTCCAGGAGTTTCGAACCTTAAACCTTCGGTTTATAAACCCCAGAGTTTTCTCTTGAGCCATGGTGGCATGAACCATGCAACTGAGAACATAATACTTAAACCACCTGTTCAGGATTGAGATGGACAATGAAAATGGTCTTTAGGAGCTTTGAACCTTAAACTCTTTGGTTCATAAACAGTGACACATCTCTTGAGCCACAGAGACATGAAACATTCAGATGAGAAGGAAATACTTATCGTTTAAGTATTTAGATGCACGCACTTCCTGCTCATGAGGGACGACGACGACTTCCCCGACCTGAGCGGCAACCGCAACGAGGACCCCCTGGTGCTGCTGGCGTGGAGTTGCACCCAGCTGGCCGTGCTGGTCATACACGGTGAGTTTTTTGGGCGGTGTAACCGCCCCTATATGTGAGGTTGGGACATTGACATTTGCTGCACTGTGTTTGGCCACCCATTGTACCCCCCTAACCCTGCACTGTGATTGGCCACAATTGTACACCCCTAACCCCTACACATTCAATGCAAATCTATACTTTTGGTTAAGTGAGCTTTTCGCTGCACTGTGATTGGCCACAAATTGTACCCCCCTAACCCTGCACCGTGATTGGCCACCATTGTACGCCCCTAACCCCTACACATTCAATGCAAATCCATACTTTTTGTTAAGTGAGCTTCCATCACTGTGATGACCACTAGCTGTAATATGATTGGCTGACTCTATTCAGGACTGTTATTGGCTAGTGAAACACATGACACATGTGCATAGTCCTATAAATAGGACTATGCACTTAAAAAAACATATTTGTGTTTTTTAAGTGAATCACCCATTGTGGACCAACCATTGTACACCCCTAACCCCTACACATTCAATCCAAATCTATACTTTTCTTTAAGTGACTTCCATCACTGTGATGACCACTGTGACCACACCGCCCACTTCACACTGGGTGTGATTTTTAGTTTATAGCAGGGGTCTTCAACATTTTCAGCCCAAGGACCCCCTAGCTGAGAGAGAGAGATGAAGCAGGGACCCCCTACTCTATATTGTATAAAATTGTGTTTCAGATTAAAGTTGTTTTTTTCACTTAGTCTGCTATTTTTTACCTCTACAGCAATAGCCTCTTTGCCAAAAATAGCCGATCTACAAGCTCTCAACGCCTCACAGCGCGAGGCGTTGAGAGCTTGTAGATCTGCTATTTTCGGCTAATGTTCCCCTCAGAAAAGGAATTCTAGGGTTCAAGTGGTTAATGTAAAAAACTAAATCATCCTGCCCTTCCTGGCTTGCCTGCTTCTCATCGTCATCCTCGTGGTTCTGATTCTGGTGTTCCGCCATCGCAGGGAGAAACGGGCCCGGACGCGCCTGATCCAGGAGCTCGCGGCGGTGCCTTTGCCCTTTGAGGGCAGCCCTTATCTGGGCAGGCCTGAGCGCAGCGTGGCTATGCCCTCCGTGGTTGTCACCCCTCTTGGCCCCGGCAGCTGCCCGAGCTCCCCCATGGTTCCCCTAGGGCTCAGGGGGAGTTTGTCTCCTGCCATGCCCATGACCGTATGGAGACCTGTGGAGGCAGATGGCGTCGGCAGTATATTATGTGGTACTGTTGGAACTGGTTGTAATGATGATGATAGATCTATTGCAAGTGATGGTAATGCTTGTACAACAGCTAGTCCAGGATCCAGAGGATGTCAGCGGCCGACTACACCAACTCTTAGTGACAACCAGTACTGGGTCTGAAGAACTGCAACGCACGCGTCAGGTTCGTCTTAGTTGTGAAACGGTATAAATGGCATAAAGGTGCTGTTGAATGTACAGTCTATAATGGTCATCATAAGTCACACCTCACATGCACTGTAACAAATAACTTCTTGTCCATCCTTTTCTCACAAATTTGGTTCCAACATTCTACCTTTTTGTCCAAAACGGATACTGTGTCACAACAGCACCCAGACCCTAGTCATGAGCACAATTTTGCACCTTTTGATGGTGTATACTGAATTGTATTTGGTGTATATTGACATTGTATATTAGACACTGTGGCCCTCATTTATCAACGCAGCGTATAAACCGGCGTATATTTTTCCATATATTCGGCCGTACACCAACGTCGAAGTCACATTTATCAACGCATCCTACACAGCTGATCCGAGCATACACTTGGTCCCAGCTTGATAAATGTCACGGCTGAAACCGAGCGTCATTTAAATAACACGCCCTTAAATTTTCTCAAAACGCCCCGATTTTACGACATGAAGACGAACCAGAATACGACCAAAGACATGAAAAGCCAATAAGAAACATGCCCCGCTCGCCTCGCACACACGCACACGCACACGCACACGCCTCTCTCTCGCTCGCTCGCTCGCTCTCGCTCTCTCTCGCTCTCTCTCTCTCTCTCCCTGCGGTACATGAGACTCGGGCGGAATGCAGTGATTCCGTGCCGCCACGTTAATATTGGACTGTCGGGTTTATATCCTTAACCCAGCCAGGTTGTAGTCTTCATAACTCTCTATGACATAACGCCATAACATAGGACAACAAGCTACTGTAAGTTTGTAGTCCATGAAATGATCGTCGGGAGTCCCGAAAATGCGCTCGCATGAAGCGCTGTATATTTTGAAAATAGCAGATCTACAAGCTCACAACGCGTCGCTGGCTTGTGAGCTTGTAGATATGCTATTTTCAATACAGACAGATCTACAATCTTATCTGAATGACTGTTAAAGCAGTTTGTTTAAATTACTTTAGAAAATGTTATATTTTCAAAGGGATTATTTATTAGTGTATATATACATTTTGGAGTGGATATATGTGTCCAGATGCCTGTCAGACCGTCAAACAATGCTGCTCCGCAGGTCTAGGATGGAATAAACGGGTGCAGCCAACGTCAACAACTGGTCTCGACCAGACGTGAGATCTCAGCGTACCGTAGGATAAAGCCCACGTCAGGATATATTGATAAATGCCGAAAAGTGCGGTGATTACGCCGTACGCCCATTATTTGGTCTACACCGCGTTGATAAATGAGGGCCAGTGTCGTCTCATATGACTTTACTTTAACCTTGCTTCTTTCTCTTTTCTATACCCTTGTGACTGTTTTCTTAAAACTGCAAAACGTTGGAAGCTTGTACAAAAAAAAATCGACCTACTCTTTTACACCTGTAACCTTGTGATATGTGATAATAAAGTTAAAGTTGAGTTGAAGTTCAGCTACAGTACATGCCATAATATGCAACTTAAACAATACATGGAATTGTATTTAGAATTGTATTAGCATACATGTTATGATTTATGTATGGACCAGTTTCTCGACCTTATTTGGACCAAATTGACCAATAGCATAAATCGAACAATCTTCAAGGACCACCCCACCTCCCCACAACAATATATACACTACAGTATATTTAATATATAACAAAGGCACGATATATATATTTTATTTTCATTCGAAAACTTTTCCCCATGGACCACCTGTGGACCAATAGTTTAGAAACAGTTATGTAGACAGTAATTGTTTGTAAAATGAATTATATATTATTATATATTATATTATATATACTATTAATTAAATGATTTGCACCCTACAGCAGCCTTATGCTTACAAGATTGTGTTCCTCATGCATACTTTAAAGATTTTAACGCATACTTTAAAGATTTTAACAGTGCAATCTAATCCCCCTCCTAAAACCAAAAAGTTTGAAATTACTGTTACCCAAAAATGAAATTACCATGAAAGCACAATTTATTTTTAAACATGACACATGCTTGATATTTCATATTGAATCAAAATTAAAAACAATATCAAATTATCTAAAATGGAAAAAATCCACAGTGGGTAATGCAATACCAAAAATGAAAATGGCATTGCAGAAACGAATCTCACACTTATAATGAGAGTCGTACAGTCTCAATACCCCCGCCATGGAGGTAATGATTTGATTTCATCCCTTTAGAACAATTGAAGAACTTGGTAACCTTCATTCTGACTGGACAAACTGGAATTGCTTTGTAGTGAAAGACACCCTGAAAAGTCATATAGGTGTTTTCAGTTCCTCTGGCTGATTGCCTGACGCCAGGCCGAAGGCGTGACCGAGACTATGATTTTTTTGTTATTGTAATTAATCATTGCCTGCACACACTGATCACCTTTCATATCAGGATCTTGTAATACCAACTTGTCTCAAAAGCTAGCTGAACCAACTTTAATGGAAGTCTTATTATGTAACCAAAGTTGTTCAGAGACAGATGAAGACCACTGCATGTCACAAATCCATCTTATCTTTTACTTCGGACTTCATCACAAATGGAGTGACCAATGGAGTGGATCAGCCAAAAGATCGGGTCGCGGGTGGTGGTTAATAGGTCCGAGTTTGTGCCCCCCACAATTCCATCTCCGCCCTTGAAACAAACAAACACTCACCTTCTATCATGTATAAACATGACCCACGTGTGTCTGTGTAAAACTCGTCACCACGCACTACGCAAGCAGACACTAAGGCGGGCATGGAACTCACCAAAGCTTGTTCACTGCTAGTTCCTGCAAAGCCATGCCCCATTCAGAAAGGTCAAAGATGGAGTATCATGTCACTAGCACGACTGAGCAGGGACGCAGGGAATCTTGGGTAATGAAGGCAAAGACGTTGGCTGCCATGTTATTTGCGTCCAAACAAGTGGCCACTGATGCCCGAAACTATAGTGCGACTTTAGTATAATCAATACTTTCTTTCTTTTTCCTATTCAGGGAAGCCCATTGAGAGCAAGCTCTCTTTTTCAAGGACGCCCTGATAACAATACATACATAATGAGAAACAATAACAAACATGTGAATCACATTACAATGTCACAGATGCAAATAAACATAGTGTTACATGAAACAGGTGCAGTCACTATGTAGTGTGCCCTCAAGAAGCACCCTGAATGTCTCTTTTGAGACCAATCGCACCAGTTTCAGAGAGTCCTGAAGTTTGTTCCATTTGTGTGGAGCATAATACATGAAAGCAGCTCACTGCTCTTAAGTGGACTGTTCACTGCTCTTAAGTGGACTGTTCACTGCTCACTGCTCTTAAGTGGACTGGTATATCTAATGTGTGTTTGTGAACGTGTTGAATGTCCAGTAACCTTTGGTTCCAAAAGCGAGGATAGGTATAAAGGAAGTTTACCACACAAGGCCTTATAAATAAATGAAATACAATGTTGCTCTCTACGAACTGCAAGAGATGGCCAACCCACTTTATCATATAAGATACAGTGATGGGTGAGATAATCATCGCCAGTAATAAAACGCAAAGCACTGTGGTAGACAGCTTCCAGAGGCTTCAGTGTGGAGAGTGAAGCATGCATATACAGTATATCCCCATAGTCAAATACAGACATTATTACAGATTGAACAATACACTGTAAAAATTGAGGCTTTGGATCAAAGTAAAAAAAATTGCTTCAACTTGTTACAAGTAAATATTTTACTTTTTCTCAACTTGAAAATGACCCTTCTCCAAAGCAAATATATCCACTTACTTTAAATTAAATAAGTTATTACAGCCAATGAATATTTTTTATTATAAATAAATCAAATGTTTTAATTAAAGCAATGTACTCTTTTTACATGAATTAGTTTTTTCACTTTGGTTTAAGCTTAAATCTTAAGTTACCGTAAGTTAAGAAACTCCTTCCAACCAATGAACATTTTTAATTTGAACCAAACCATAAATTCTCTTTGAATGAACCTGTATTTTCACTTTTATTTAAGCTTATATTTTAAGTAACTACAAAGCAAAATTATGTATAAAACAAAGTATTTTTTTTCACTTTAACAAAACCTAATGCGTTTATGTCAACCTGTTACAAGTAAACTAATTACTTTACTCCAAGTTGAAAATGACACTTGAAATTACGAAGAGACACAAATTTATATTCAACATTTATTATGGCGTCTTCCTGAGAACAAATACCATGAATACAAAAATCGGAATTATTTTAACAAAGTGCCATGTGCATGTGCACGATATACATTCACTTCTGAGCCTGGAAAACCCAAAAAATCTCAGATCCAATAAAACAAAGTGCCACGAGCATGTGCACGATACATTCAAATCAAATCTCAGATCCAATAAAACAACACTAGCACACAAAGACAGAGAGACTGAGAGAAAGTGAGGTAGAGGCAGAGAGACGGGGTGAGATGAAGAGAGGCAAAGAGATAAAGAAATCATTTGAGGCAAAAGTGCTTTGGTAAAATATTAGCCCTAAACATGGCAACAGTACATTTTCTAAGTGGCAAAGTCATACAGTGCTAGATTAAGACAATACAAAAATATTACACCAAAATCCACATGTCTGTAATTTAACATACAATATCTGCAGTGATAAGACACATTTCAAAGAAAACATTCACAATTGTCATGAGGTCCAGGCAAGGTATTTTACACCTTCACAAATTGCCTGCCAATAACATGACTGGCGGACCATTTTGAACAAATCTTTGCCATTTGCTAGCTGCCAATGGAGTGTTACCTCTTCCTTAAAATAGCAGAGCCTTAAGGCTATATTAGACTAACCCAGTCTGTCTCACAATCAGTCAGTCAGTAATCCTATCAATCTGTAACAGTAAACAGTCTCAGAAAATATTGGGAAGAAAAAAAAGCTTGTAAACAGGGACTGAAACCAACAAATACTGTAGCTCCTGCAAGAAGTCATCAACAGCCACACCAGAGACAAGAAAATCATGCTCCAACTTAACACATTTGTTGTATGTACAGTATATAGCAACATACATTTGTTGTAATGTTTGAAGTTTTTCAGAAAACTTCGGTCAGGATTTAGAATCGGCCTCAGGTCTAAATGGGTTAAATAAACTGAGGCAAATTTACACAACAGAACAGGACACATCTTCAACAATTTGCATTTCATGGACAGAAGCACTTGACTCATCATCTGAAATAATCTCCTGCAATTCATTGCTTGAATCTTGAGATGGAAACTCTAAGCAATGCCAGGCTTTAAATTAAATCATTTATAGAAGATGCCTTGTGGTTTCTGGACTTCTGAATAAATATTTGTCTTGTATGGGCACCCTTGAAAAATACATGTAACAGTTTCAAAATTTAGCAGATGCTGTCCAATGTGACGCAAGTAGTCTTTCAAAGTTGTGCTTTGTTTGTATGCACACAAAAGGCATGTAAAAGTTGTCAGTTCAGCCTTTTCAGTGGCAAGTTGAGGGTGGCTCCTTGACAAATGACCCTTAAGGGCATTCCAGGTCTTAAACGAACAAGGGCAGGTTACATATGTGCATGGGTAGGCATGACAGTAGTATAGTAGGGTAAGGTTCTAATACCCATTTCTACCGCTAGGGTATGGTATGAAGCCCCTAGGGATACATACAGTATATGGTGCTCCTCGCAAGGGCTTTGTTCACACCTAAGGTGTTTGAGCTATTGTTTTCCCGGCCCACAGCTGCAACCAGGCCTGGAACCCTAAAATAGCCTAGTCTCTAGAAGTAACCAAATGGACCCATGGGTCTTTAATCATTTATGCTCTCAAGAGTTAAATTATTGTCAAAAATCGGCATTACTTAATTAAAGAATTGTTATTTTGATCAATGTTTGCCTATTATCACTCCTATTGGTACCAAGTCTCCATCATTTACATTATTGTAGCTAAGGACCCCCTGGTACCCCCTCACTGATTTACATGGTGTTTCTAAAGGGTTAGGGTTTAGGGTTAGGGCCTGCATACAATAAATGTATTGTTCATTAATATTATATATTACGGTTGACCGAGTATCTGCCATTATGGCATTAACCACTTCAGGCCCTTATACATTCAGACCATCTGAAAAATAGCTTATCTACAAGGTTTAGTGGTTAGTGGTTAGGGGATCGTAAAATAGTGGTCCACTGGTAGTGGCTAACGGGGGATGGTAACATATGGTGATTTTGGGGATCTATCTATCTATCTGTCTATCTATCTGTCTATCTGTCTATCGGTCTATCGGACTGTCTATCTGTCTATCGGACTGTCTATCGGACTGTCTATCTGTCTATCGGACTGTCTATCTGTCTATCGGACTGTCTATCGGACTGTCTATCTGTCTATCGGACTGTCTATCGGACTGTCTATCGGACTGTCCTTGACAGACAGACAGACAGATCCCCAAAATCACCATATGTTACCATCACCACTGATGACCATTATCCATCCCATCTCCCTTTACCCAATTTTACCAAGAGAGACAGAGAGGGGGGCAGGGAGGGAGGGAGGGAGAAAGGGGGAGAGAGAAAAGAGGGAGGGAGGGAGAGAAAGGGGGAGAGAGAGAAAAGAGGGAGGGAGGGAGAGAGGGAGACATTTCGACAGGTGTCAAAACTGACACGCTGCAGCTGGGCTTTTGGAAAAAGACAGAGACCCAGAGATAGAGACAGAGGGAATTAGAATGATAAATGGGTCTTATTGCTAAACCAAGGATGAATTAAATAATGAAACAAATTAAATAATCAATCTGAAATTATTAATTATGGATTAATAATTATGGAATGTCAAAAATGACAAAATTCTACCTAGCGGTAGAAATGGGTATTAGAACCTTACCCTACTATACTACTCATGACGACGTCCAAAATGTCCATGATCGATTCTGTAATTCTTGAGAAGAATCTATCAAAGTTGTGCTTGTTTGTATTCACACAAAAGGCATGTCATTCTTTTACAAATAAAAACTAATTCAGGGACAGAATGTTTTAACCGATTTAGACCGGAGGTCGATTCTAATAGTGCCTTCTAAATCCTGTCCTGAAAAGTATAGTTACAAAGAGGGGTTCACGACCTAAATGGGTTAAACGAAGTGTGTGTGATTTGTAAGGCTCACATTTAACCTTGCTCCAAGCAAATAGTTTACACTCTTGCAAGGTTCTGTACCCTTTGGACATCTTTTTGCTCTCTGTCCATTTAAAATCTAAAGAACATTAAAAAAAAAAATCTGTCCCATTTTGGCTGAGGTTTTACAGGTTGGCTCAAAGGCTCCATCTCTATCCATATAATTCTTTTACAAATAAAAACAAAATTTAGGGACAATGTTTTAAACAGAATGTGTGATTTGTAAGGCTCACATTAACCTTGCTCCAAGTAAAGATGTGATTTATAAGGCTCACATATAACCTTTCTCCAAGTAAAGATGTGATTTTTAAGGCTCACATTAACCTTTCTCCAAATAAAGAGTTCACACAGGATCTTGCAGCTTTGCTGCAAGGTTCTGTACCCTTTTTGACATCTTTTTGCGCTCTATGTCCATGATGATTTTCTGAAAGGCCTCAAAACTATACTTGAGCCCTTCTGGATACTTTAAGTCCAGGGCATAGATAAGGCCAAACAGCATGGCACACGCAGAAGCAACTGAGGACAGCCCACTGAGTACCTCAACACCATCAATAATGATGCCAATTTCCACCGGTTCGCAGAGAGGACCTTGATTTTCACGCAGGACAAACACCCCCATGGTGGTGTTCGCAAGCTCCGTCTCAGCCTCATCCTTCTGGACCACCTGAAGACAGACAGACAAGGAGGGAGAAGCATTTGTCACAGTTCATCATCATAACCTTTATTTCAGCTGTGAGTACAGTTGAGGGGCAGGCCCTCATTTTCAATGTAGCCGAGATACAGAACACAGTAATCAACAGGAATAGACATTCACATACAGCAATAAAATACATGAATCAGAATACAGAAAGAACTCAAAAACTAAAATAGTCAAAGAACTAGAACAGATATATCAAATAAAGCAGTTACAATCCTGAACAAAAATTTTGGAAATCATTTCCCTGAAACTACCTAATGGAAGTGATTTGATTTTCAAGGACCTCTGGAGCTCATTCCAGGCAGATGGAGCACTGACAGAAAATGCTGTCTTGCCTAACACCGTCTGCGCAAAAGGAACCTTGAGCGTCAGGAGATCACTCGAGCGGGTCTGGTATGTAATAGGGTTCTGAACCAACAAAGAACAAATATAAGGGGGGAGCATTCCTGATATGGCTTTAAAAATAAATAGATACCAGTGCTTATCACGCCTCTCAGTTAAAGAGGATAAGCCTGCATTCCCGTATAGTGTACAGTGATGGGTACCATAGGTGTCACCAGAGACCCATCTTAGGGCAGAATGGTACACAGTGTCAAGGCGTTTTAAAATTGATGGAGCAGCAGTTCTATAAATAATGTCTCCATAGTCTAAAACCGAGAGAAAAGTGGCTTCAATGATTGTTTTCCTACTGGATGCAGGAAAGCATGATTTATTTCTATAGAGAAACCCAATTTCTTGTCTCAATTTGGAGACAAGGTTATCAATGTGAAATTTAAAACACAATTTCTCATCTAGCCAGATGCCCAGGTAATTGTATTCCGAGACCCTTTCCATTGTAGCACCACTTGAAGAGGTTATGACTATGTCACTAAGGTTGGTGGTTTTAACTCTAGTGAACAGCATGAATTTGGTTTTGCTTGCATTTAAAACCAGTCTAAGCTCAACCAGGGCAGCCTGGAGAGCATTAAAAGCAAGCTGCAGCTTCTTGGTGGCAAGATGAGCTGAGTCAGTGACACAGTATATGACCGTGTCATCTGCATAAAGGTGGGCCTTACAGTCATTAAGAGTAGCGATAATATTGTTAATATATAAAGTAAAAAGTACTGGGCCTAAGACGGAGCCCTGTGGGACGGCCACGGAGACTGGCCGAAACCCAGATTGAGAGCTTCCGGACTTCACAGCTTGATGTCTATGTTGTTAAGTAAGTTTGAAACAATTCCGAGGTTTCATTACTAAAACCTATGTTGTGTAATTTCAGTAGGAGTAGGTTGTGGTCTACGGTGTCAAAGGCCTTGGATAAGTCCCACTACAACCAATGATGTTGTTCCAAACTGAACCTTCAGTGAGAGTCACTCAAAGCGCTTAGGGTGTGAGACAGCTTTTAAAAGTGTAGTGGAAAGATTGGATTTGGTATAAATACATACCCCACCACATCTACCTGATCTGTCGGCTCTAAATACATTATGGTTTAAAAGAGCCACTTTAGAGTCCTTGATACTTTTTTTGAGCCACGTCTCACCTAACACCAGAATGTCCGGATTAGTCTGCTTAACAAGTAACACTAGACTCCTAATATTGTAGTGAATAATCCCCAGCCCTTTCCGATTCTTAAATGTCAATTTGGAAAATGCTGTGTCAGAATTTGGAGTAGGAATGAAGTCATCAACAAGTCATCAACAGTATGTATTACTGGGAGTGGGAGATTGTCTGGTAGTAATATGCACAGGTATGGACCATAGACTGTATAAATGAGATGGACAAAGCCACTCCACTGCTTTCTACAGACCGAAAATGAAGCCGATTGTTCCACGACTGTAGGTCCGCCATCTTTCAATATCGCGTCAGAATGAGACCAGACCATTATTGGTTGGGTAGCTTGTCAATCAAGAGCGGGGGCCGGGGGGCGGGGAATGAATGCTATTGGTTGTGTATCTTGACAATCAAATCATCCCGTCCCTCCCAGAGAATAGCCTTCTTTAGCGTCAATTTTAAAATAAATAGGACCATAATTTAGCAAAACGCATATCCTGATGATTGAAAGGAGACTTTAAACTAGCGACTGGAAGCATATAGAATTTATGACAATTTTTATTACAGTAAGAAAATCTAGTCTAAAGTTTGTCAAAAAACCCATTCACTTGCGTTAAAATAAATTCTTTCTGACACCGCAGGTCGGCGCAGGGTAAAACAGCGCCACTCTGACCATTTTGTCGGCCTCATCGTAAATATCTAAGACTTGCCCCTTGGTATGGACACAGGGCATGGTGTAATTTGTTTATGTAATAGACAGGGGGGTTTTGGGGCAACAGATATATGACACAAAGCGGCATGATCCACATGGCTAGAGCTAAAAACTGAAGAAGGGGTTAAAACAATTGGAACGCGTCGCGCTTCATATCATTCAGGAGAAGATGTTGGAGACTGGAAATGATAGGTTCAAACTTACGTCAAAGAGGGGAAGAAGAGCTGGAACTACGCCTTTCCTGCGGCGGCCTTTCCTGACAACAGTAGCCCAGGATAGGGGGCTAGGTGCGGATCCATCAACCGGGTCAGGCCGGATAGTAGTTGCGGCGGCGGACGAGGATTGCTGGCTACCTCCAGGCTCTGCTCTGGCCAGGCAGGTGTACAGTGCCGTCTTCCGGATCAGGAGCCCCTCGATTCGCAGCTCAATGGATCGCAGCTCACCTTCTAGTTCAGCTACCTCCAAAAGAGGTGCCATTGTTTCTGTTAAAATAAGAAGACCACAACCAGCGAACGGCCAAGAAACAGGTATAGAGCAGCAAGGAACTAGCTGTTGTAGGACAGCTGAATAGCCGGGAGAGAAACTTACACGCACGGGCTCCTTTCAGAGCCTGCAGCGTTGCAACAGCGTTTGAGACAGCGTTGATCCACTTCCAACCCGGACAGTATACTGGACTGGCAGGGGAGAAACTGACAGACTAACCTGTTCTCTGAGATAGATAACCGGACAAGACTGAGACTCACCTGTTCTCTCAGATAGATACAGTAGCCGGACTAGACTGACAGACTCACCTGTTCTCTGAGATAGATAGCCGGACAAGACTGAGACTCACCTGTTCTCTCAGATAGATAGCCGGACAAGACTGACAGACTCACCTGTTCTCTCAGATAGATAGACAAGATCGACTGACAGACTCACCTGTTCTCTGAGATAGATAGCCGGACTAGACTGAGACTCACCTGTTCTCTCAGATAGATAGCCGGACAAGACTGACGGACTCACCTGTTCT
Organism: Gymnoscopelus microlampas; assembly: GCF_963454915.1. Lineage (NCBI taxonomy): Eukaryota > Metazoa > Chordata > Actinopteri > Myctophiformes > Myctophidae > Gymnoscopelus > Gymnoscopelus microlampas. The sequence goes on from NC_139950.1 coordinate 46,596,370, forward strand.
CTGAGATAGATAGCTGGACAAGACTGACAGACTCACCTGTTCTCTCAGATAGATAGCCGGACAAGACTGACAGACTCACCTGTTCTCTGAGATAGATAGCCGGACAAGACTGACAGACTCACCTGTTCTCTGAGATAGATAGCCGGACAAGACTGACAGACTCACCTGTTCTCTCAGATAGATAGACAAGATCGACTGACAGACTCACCTGTTCTTTCAGATAGATAGCTTAGCAATTAAAGTGACAATCTAACCGGTCTAAACTGGGTTAAAAGATGGCAGTACTTAACTGCCTTACCAGGAACTCTTTGATCAGGCAGCTCACATCTTCACCCAGGTACATGATGAGGCACTTGAGGAGACACTCTCTTCGGACGTTTATTTCCAGACTCTAGAACAGATGTTTGAAAACATTTAATACCTTTAAATACAACTTAACATTACCGACCTAATGGAAATCAAATTATCCACATGTATTTCATACCTGATCCATAACTTGAAGTGTATCCTTTCTTTTTTCACGGATAGCTCCTCCTTTGCTCCGGATAATCTGAAGCAGATCACCGCTCTGTTTATCCAGAGATGCCATAAATCTTGCTTGGAGAGGTACTGTGGTGATGCGTTGGAATTCTGCACCTACCTGAAATACACAACAGATTTCATGTTAGATATATGAAGGCAGGCAGGTAGGGGTAGGAGAAAAATGCAGGTGGTGAGGTAGAGACAGCTAGGGAGAGAGGGATGACAGAGGGACACGATCTGGCAGAATCAACTTCCTTCTATCCTCATCACTCAATTGAACCAACAGCTTCGCAGTCTTGTTTTGGGCCATGGTCAACAGAATCTGAGTTGGAGAAAAAGCGAATAAAATTAGTAATATTACGGATAACTATTCATTCATACATTGATTGTTCAGTAACAGGGATCTCCTCATCTCTCCAGTAAACAGAAAATATGTTCTCAAGTCAAGATAACAATTTACCCAATCAGGAAAATAACTACCGTAATACAGGACACATGATAAACAAGTGAAATTAGCAGTTTAACACATTTCAAACTGGAACACAAGTTGATAAATGAGCTTTGTGGTGCTCTCATGATTAGATGACATTTGTAACCCATAGACTAGGCAGGATTTCAGAAAATGTGCTTATTTAAAGTGCTGAGGGCAAATCGTGTTAATTTATGGCACACATGTTTTTAGGGGTATTAAGGTGTGCTGAATCCAAATTTGCTGTGTGCCAAGCTCAAAAATGTCCGCTAAGCCCTCAAAATGGACTATTTAAAGATGGCGGCCGCCACTATGCTGGAATATATTACAACGCATCTTTTTGACTAAACAAGGTAGAAACTTGATTGATTTTCTTTTTTGTAGGTTTTCGTTTATGGGGAATTCAATTAAATATTTTGATTTGAAATTAAGTGCGAGGAAACTGCTTAAAACTCATATATATATATTGTGAAAATTGTCATTTATTGGTGACTATTTATCCAACCAACTTTATCCGATAACTTATGTTCCCAATAATTATGTACATAAATGTGTCATTATATAAAGGTAACCAACTCCATAATACTTGTGAAGAAACTGCTTTAAAAGCATATTGCAAGCCTGTGGTATAAAGTGATGGCCTAACTCAAATATCAGCCACAAACACCTTGCTCAGCGGACCAAAGTACAGAATGGCTAAATGCTACAGGAAAGAAGAGTGGAGGCTTAGTAGGTATTACCAGAATAGGGTCTGCACTGAGTAGATGGACATTGTCATATAATCTGAGGACAGACATAGTTTCTGGATCTGGATCACCGGCCCCAGTGAGACCACCGGTTTGAACTTCAATTAGAGCTCTATCCACTGCTCTGTCTGAGTTGCTCCTGCCTTTCTCTGCATCTCCAGTCTCCCTAGAGTGGATATGAAGCAAGGTAGGGTGTCGTGAAGCCACATGTATTGCAAAACAGACGTTCCCTGCAGTCTCTGCTGATGTGCCCAGTGCACAAGCATCCAAAGCAGACTCCATTCTTCTTCAGGAACTCCATCTTCTCACTGTGAGCTCTCCTCTCCAATAGAGTGCACGACTCCAGTGTGTGTCTACCCTTATTGCAAAAAAGGCAAGTCTTCTCATATCCATCCTCTCGGTTCTCCCACTGAGCGTCTCTTTCAACTGTAGTTAACGTGGCAAAACTACTCCCTCTAGCCTGAAGATAAGGCACAGGTTTAGCTCTGCCGCTTTCCTTGGAAGGAGCATCTTGTATGTCTCCGAATATGGGGTCTGTAGCAATTCTCACTTGACGCTCAATAAAAGTCACAATATCGGCAAATATAGCTCGTTTGCGGTGCTTTTCCTGGATGTTACATGCTTCTGTTCGCCACGTGTCTCTTAACTTGTAGGGCAACTTCTTGATCACAGAGAGCATATTTGCAGATATATTCAAGTCACTTAGGTTATACACGTCTTTCATGGCATTGCAGCATCCGCGTAAGAATAGGCTGTATGCTTGTAAGGCTTTCCCATCCTCCGACTTAATTGCTGGCCATGAGAAGATTTTATCCATGTAAGCGGATGCTATGACGTGCTCATTTCCGAAGTGTTCCTGGAGTAAAGCCTTTGCTGTAGCATATCCAGTGCCATCAGTCATGTGTTGACAACTTCTGACTAGCTCTTTAGGCTGGCCCCTGGTGTATTGCTCCAGGTAGTGCAGGCGGTCAACAGCATCGTCAGTCCTCCCTTCTATGGTCTGTTCAAATGACTGCATAAAACCATGGTACTGCAGAGAGTCAACATCAAATAGTTGAATGTCTCTTTTAGGTAGCGAAGCAATGCATCGCTGATGCACCAACATTGAAGTTATGTCGTTTTGTTTTTAGCCGCTTGCAGAGCTGCAGAGTTGATACCAATACTTTTGTACTTGTTTTACTCAAGTACATTTTGAATTCCGGACATTTATTGTAACAGAGTACTTTTACATTGCAGTATTTACACTTTCACTTAAATAAAACATTTGAGTACTTTTTTCCACCAATGCTTTATATTAGGCTTAGGCTAAATCAATTTATTTAGGTATGACAGGAATAGCTTTGGAGGCAGTATATTTTTTATTTACCCCTCTCTTACTAGGGAACATGGGGAGCTGCCTGTATTCAGTGTATTGTAAGGTAACTTAGTTTGTAAATGATTAGTAGCCTTAAAGCTACTATTTGAATACTATTATTATTTTGCCTATACTGTGTGGCTGGCTGTGCATCACTCTGATTGCGTCTTTCATTCATTCTGAAACTTGTTAATTGTCCATCACCTGACAACCATTAGCTGTCTTTTGTCATCTTCATTTCTTTATAGTTAAATGTTGTGCTGTTGACGACCATTAGGCTACCTGTATTGAAATACATTCAATGGTGTCCATGCATATTCTTTTTGTTGTTCATACATTTCTAAGTGAAACACTGTTGTTTTGACTTGGCCAAGGGTATAGGCTACATTATGAAGTAACTATTTCAGCTGGTGAAAATAGCAGATCTGTGAGATTGTAGATCAATTCTTTTTAATAATTAACCAGTTGAGGTACTTTTACTTTACTGGAGCATTTCCAATAATCAGTGATTTTACTTCTACTCAACTACATCTCACAGGCAAATATTGTACTTTTACTCCACCACAATTATTTGAAAACTTTAGTTACGTGTTACTTTGTAGATATACATTACATTATAAAAAATACATTTACCACTTTAGCCCTATTTTATACCTACAAGCAGTGAGTACACTTCTACTCAACTACATCTCACAGGCAAATATTGTACTTTTACTCCACCACAATTATTTGAAAACTTTAGTTACGTGTTAGGCCTACTTTGTAGATATACATTACATTATAAAACATACATTTACCACTTTAGCCCTATTTTATACATACAAGCTCACAACATGTTGTGAGCTTGTAGATCTGCTATTTTCAAACATTTTAATACTTTAACTTTTGGTACTTTAAGTACATTTTGATACCAATACTTTTGTACTTGTTTTACTCAAGTACATTTTGAATTCCGGACATTTATTGTAACAAAGTACTTTTACATTGCAGTATTTATACTTTCATTTAAATAAAACATTTGAGTACTTTTTCCACCAATGATTTATATTAGGCTTAGGCTAAATGAATTTATTTAGGTATGACAGGAATAGCTTTTTTTCCTCACCATTATTGATATTGTACACACACACACACACACACACACACACACACACACACTTTATATTGGTAGCCAACCAATGAACCTCTGTGGAGTTATTTTTGTTGCATTGGAATGGCTGAGATTTTATTTTAATGACAACTTTTACATTTTGTGATGCAGATTGGGCCACAAAAAGCCTGCCGCAAGCGGCTATATTATGACTTATGTCATTTCTTGTTTCATTATAGACATCATGTTGTTCTGTTCACTGCTGTTATTCCTATCGTCAGATTGTATATCTCTATACAGGGCCAATGGGGGCCCTGTAGCCTTTGATACTGTACTCTTGGTCTGTGTGAGTGCTGAGGGCTTCTGGAGATGTTTGGCTCTATCATGTTGCCTTTGCTTTGGCCTTGTGCCTCCAACATCTGCAGGTTGTCCTTTTCCATCCTTGTGTGGTATGAATGTTTCTGCATTAATGTTGAGGCCCTTTTCAAAGTAGGATTCCATTCCATTCAATTTCTGAGAAGCAGCACTCCGCACCCTTGAGCATTGCCGCCGCGGCTATGTCTGCTTCAAGCTGAAGTTGTTCCTTTAGTTTTCTTATGTGCTTCCTGTTCTTTTGTTCAAGCAACTTTTGCCGAGCCATTAAATCATCCATTTCAGCCTCGGCTTTAACACATGCAGATGCAATAGAGGAAACCTTTGATCTCATTGAAACATGAGTCTTGTTGCTAAGGTTTGATATGCTGTCATATGGTTGAACATCCTCCTGAGCATCATAAACATTATGTGACTGGGGCACAGTCATTTCCACATTTTCCAAATTTTCCACATCCCCATGTTCTCAATTTTCCTCCTCAGCAGCCTCATGCTGCTGGGGCCTTTCAGTAGGCCTGTTATGAGCCTCTAGCTGGGGTTGGCTTGGTGGTCCTCTGGCTACTGAGAACCAGGCGTTAACATCTTCAATGCATCCATCTTTATATTGATTGACCTTTGAGAACCAGTTATTTTGCTTTTCTTGTTCATCAAGTGGAATAATAGTCATTAAAGAATCATGCAGTGCATTGGCATTTTCAGACACTTTCATCAAGGCATCAAGTTGTGCTTTAACCAGTGAAACATTTTTCTCATCTTTCATGAGCTCTTTAATAGAGGTTATCAGAGCTTTTGTTTCCTCCACTTTCTTTTGGCGTTCCTTTTGGATTGATTCGATTTTATTTGCCAGGGCCTTTTCAGTGAGATTTATTCTCCTTTTTTTCCATGTCCTTTTTTCGAACATGTGAACCAACTTTTGTTCCACTCATTTTGAATAAACAACGAAATTACCACAGTCAGTGAGAATCCAATACAAAGCCACATAAACAGCCACAGCGATCGCAAAGAGAGCAGCCAGCCAGCGCACGTTAATTGTTTGTCACACACACAATACTTGGCCCGGCGGGCCGCGCACACACATCAGTGTATTGAAGTTCACCACAATGACAGTTTCCACTCAGCAGCAGAACCAGCTCAAACTGTTCCAAACGAACCAACATGGGTCAACAGCAGAACGAAAACGGCTCGGGTTACGTTACCGCTCGTCCTCCGTGATAGCTCCGTTCCGTTCCGTGGTGTGTGTGTGTGTGTGTGTGTGTGTGTGTGAGTGTGTGTCCGCGGCTCCGTGCGTGCCTGCGTGCGTGTCATTCCATTGTTTGTTTGTTTGCATGCGTTGCTCTCTTGCTCCGCGTCCAACGTGTGATTTTTCGTGTCCTTCCGTGGCTCCAATCCGTCTCCTTTGTTTTATTAAAGTTTAAAAGGCATTTCATTTAGCGACATCATGACATAGTGAACAGTAGGCTATACCGTGCGGTTAGCAAAGTTGGACTTCCCCCATTCACCCCCTCTCCATTTCATTGATAAAAACCGCAGGTGAACAGCTGACTTTACTACCACTGTCTGACTGACGTAGCACCAACACCACGTGACCTCTTTGTCAATGACATGATCAATGAATCAATTAAAAAACATAACAACCCATTATAGCTGCATATACCTGTCACCAACAGACCCCCTCTATATTGTATACAATTGTGTTTTAGATTAAACTTTTTTTTGTTTACTTGGTCTGCTCTTTTTTCCCTCTACACCTATACCTCTTTGCCAAAAATAGCCGATCTACAAGCTCAAAATGGACACATTTTGAATACATTAATGTTTTAAACACATACCTTTTGTAACCCCCCCACCCCCGCCCCCCTCAGATGGCCAAATATCCATTTGGGGGTCTGTGACAAGTAAAGATTGAGAACCACTAAGTCATTGAAAGTAGCCGTCATAGCTGAATGGATAGAGAGCCCACCTGCAAAGCAAAATGTCCAGGGTTTGATTTCCAGTTTCGGTAATGTGTCACCACTTTTATGAATTAGACACTGAAACCCTTAACTGTGAGCAGCAATCAACTGGATGAAACTGAATTTCTCCATTGGATCTATTAGGTCTAATTATTACTAAAGAAGGGTGGGATCCAAACACATGGAGCTCCACAGAAACCATAACATCCTTACACTGTTTCTCATACTTTTACTTGAGTAAGCCCATTTTGGACAGGCTATAGCCCAAATGACAGTAAAGTGAACATTTAAGGACTTTTAAGACCTTTTAAAAACCAAACAAAATACACAAACTGGTCAAACATTGGTCAAATTGTGAAAATAGCCGATTGCGCTCGTTTGTGACGTCATAACATGACATCAGTGGTGATGTCACTGATCGCGCCAGGCTGTGATTATTTGATAACATCATCACATCCTGACCTGCAAGCGTGCACCACCTGAGAAACACGTCACTGTCTGTCATCATTCATTTAAAGGGAACAAAGGTCTATTGGTGTTCATGGGAACCCATGAACACCAATATTGTAAAAGTAAAAAAAATGGTTTCAACAAAACTAACAGTATATCTGAATTTCTGCCAAAAAATGGTCTCTGTGTGTGTTTGCAAAATTCACATACTGTACCTGTATATGTTTTATATTTTTTTGAAATATCTAACATAAAATTCATAATGGATGGAAGGAATTATGGCTCAGGCCTTGCCCAAATATGGAGACGTAGATAGCCTACAACGTAGCCTATCTACGTTTCCTATGATGTAGGCCCTACATCATAGAGGTCTGACGTCATAGCCCGCCACGGGAGCCACATTCATTAACAAGACTCCATCCTGTTAATTAACTATTGACGCTACTTGGTAAGGTCTGCATTTGTATGTGACGTCACGTCGTAGATGCCATAGCAACATGCCTATAGGGCCCGACAAATACGGAGTAATATAAACTGGAGAGATAACATTAAAGGAAAAAAACATTACCATGTACAAAATATCTGACATCCCAGCGATTCCCGGGTCGAGCTCAAACGGCGGTCCTAGCCTGGCTCAGCTCATGTCTGAACAGTGAACACAACCAGAATACTCAGGGAGCGGCAGGTGGCCAGGGTTTAGGCCTGGACTCCTTGGGTGCTGCTCCTCCCTCCCTCTCCCTTTCACCTGGAACACTGGGGACTTTGAATATGTCCTCTGCATCTCCTCCAGTGCCTCCCCTCCTTGTTCCATTGAGTAGCCTGTCACCACCAGGCAACCCAAGAGGGACGCTATGTGACTCCACTCTGGCCCCTCCCACTCCTGTTTTCAGGGGTCTCGGCTCTGTCCTTTGGAGCAGTCGGTCGGTGGAGGTTGGGGCAGGAGACAGGGTCATGAAGACCACTGATGGATGCCCGTCGCTTGCTGATCTAATCCAGGAACACTCAAAGCAAAGCCCCACTCTCTATAGTTTCATGCCCAGTCCCCATAGCAGCATGAGTTCTATAGTGTCACAGAATCCAGTGACACCGGTGCAAACGCTCTCACTGTCTCAGCTTGCCTCCCAGCATCAGAACAAGGATACACACATTCTCCCTCAATCACAGGTTACTGTGAGACCGGCACATACACATACACACAGCACCGGGCCCCTACAAGGCCTAGACAGGCCACTTCTGTCTCAGCTGGCCGTGCAGCATCATTCCAACCACCCTTCAGGTCCTTCTCAACCCGTAGCCACTCAAGCCCCAGCTCAAGCACTGAAATACCAAGAAACTACACCGTCTGGCCTTTCGGATTCACTCTCACTGTCTCGGTTGTCTTCTCAGAACCAAGTAAAAACTTCAGCCATCTCAAAGGATCCAGAATATTCCCTCAGGTCACTCCTTTCACCAGGGAGCTCAGGTGGGGGTACAGTGAACAGGGCCCAAGATAAGGCACCTCCTCCTAAACCACTCCTGAACTCTAAACCCACTAGGCCGGGCCAGAACATCGATCTGAGAGAACCCATGGCCCAGTCGGCAGGTGCGTTTCCTCATAACCATGACAATGACCTCACCACACCACCACGCGCCTCACCATCTGTATTCGCTGTGACCTTGTCGCTCCGTGCCCCCAGCCAGGAGAAGAAAGGCAGGGAGAGGATGATGAAGGCCTTCCTCCTGTACAGCCCACCAGGGAGCCGGATGCTGGTCAAGAACGAAGAGCAGAGTCAGACCCCTCTCCAGCCAATCACACCATTCCACTTTGATTCACCCTCGCCTGACGACATCGTACGAGCCAATCAGAAAGATGCGCCTTTCACCAGGCACAGGAACCAGTGACCAGCTCTATTTTTCCCTTGCCCGATCCGGGGACCACCATGGGTCTAAATGGACCTTTACAGGTCTGTAACTCTGAGTGTGTACAAATGAGATACGTTGAAAAGGACATGCAAAATAATCTCTCTCTTCTGTGGTGCAGGATATCAAAACACACATCAAAGATAAAAGGCCTCACTGATCACCTCTGCACTGAGTTTATTAACAATTCATCAATATTTCGGTCGCAAGGACCTTCCTCAAGAACGTCATAGACTGGCCACATGATGTCTGAGATCACATGGTAGCTACTTGTTTTCATCTGTTCCATTTTGCTGAATTAAACCTGGCATTTGTTGCACCATGGCAGGAGAAATATGAAAATTCACACAAAAAAAACAACCGTAACAGGAATGCCCACCTCACCCACTCTTTTGAAATCATGTGTAACTTTTGACAATACCTCATAAATGTATATTTAAGACCGGGTAAGCATCTTTGGCTATTCCAAAATAGCAGATCTATAAGCTCATAGTGTCGAGCACTATGAGCACCGAGTGCCACTTCTGCTATATCTTTTGAAAAATTGTGAAAATGTGTGCAAATCTTTGAATATAGTGGTGTTCAAACCTTTCCTTTTCAAGGACCCCCAAAATTATGTTTTTGCCACGAATTGAATAAAATGTTGTTTAAAAAAATATATACTGTATATATTCAAAGATTTGCACAAATGTTCAAGATTTAAAAAAAAATAGCAGATCTACAAGCTCGGTGCCACGCTATGAGCTTGTATATCTGCTATTTTTAAATAGCCAAATAAGTGTAAAAATAATGATTATAACTAAAATCTAAAATGACACAGATGCGTTCCTGGATTGAATGGGTTAACGGCCCTACGTCACACCGCCGATCCAACTGATATTATATGAAGATCACTATCTGTCAGTCCCTGTATCTGTCAACCCTTTTGTTTCATACATGGAGATCGCTAATGTCATCAGTATATGCCCATGTATGGGCATGTCCCCTTTTATGCCCATACATGGAGATCGACTCTCACAATGTAATTAATCACTACTGATGATCCAGGTTCAAAGAGAATGTTTTAAATATAGTTTTTCTCTTGTAAAGATTGGCCTCCTATTAACTTCAATTAGTGAAATATCGGCTTATTGGCTTAGGAATGTGACAAAAAAAATCTCCATGAATTAAAGGCTTCATGGAGTAGAAATTAAGTAATATTGTATTCCTTTTAAAGTATTTCTATATCCATACTTTTATGTCCAAACTGTCCAATGTCCAAAAAAGAAAAAAAGAGAAGTATCATTTAGTCACAACCTCTTGTTAATACTTGCCATTGGTTCAATATTTATAAAACACAGAGATACATACAAAAACAGCCGATCTACAAGCTCACCACATGTCGCCATGTGGCACGTGGTGAGCTTGTACATTGGCTATTTGAGCGATTAAGTAGGGCATTCATTTACAAAATATATAATGTATATATATATACATTTGATAAATAAAAAGTACATAACATTTGTAGAGAGTAAGAAAGATTTGGTGTTTTCCATAGACCCCCACAGGGGTCCTTGACGGAGTTCCAAGGGGGTCCGCAGCTAAATTAGTTAATAAAGCATTAAAATCATTTTCAACCACTTTAAACTCTATAAACATCAGCTCTTTGAAAATAGCAGATCTACAAGCCTGTATATCTGCTGTATATCTGAGACTCGGGACCCATTTTTTGGGTTGCGGACCCACTTTCAAGGGTCGCAAAAAAAATATGCCTTCATTTTTTGGTTCCTAAATATAATCGTGTTTAATATATATTAGTTCAAAATGTAAAAAATTGTTTTCATAAATTATAAACAAATTCAAACATTCTAAAGAATATCATAAATTCTTGATTTTCATAAATCAAACAAACAATTACTGAGGACTACACTGTCTCTATGCATGTGATGTATGTGTTTACTGTAAGTCTGCCTAAATTGTCTAAACAAATTACACTCAGGCGTCTTCTTCTTTCGTGTGTCATCGTCAGATGTCCAGCTCAATGACGTGCAGCCACGCCCTCGTCTCAGGTCACACATCAAAGAGATCCGCCTGCGATGGTGGTCTGTACAGGACCCAGAGTAAGCTCAATGACGTGCAGCCACGCCCTCGTCTCAGGTCCCACATAAAAGACACCGGCCTCCGATGGTGGTCTGTAAAGGACACAGAGATGATTATGTGATCGGCAGTCTGCATAAGCATACTGTGCAGTCTCTCAGGCCCAAACTGTGGGAGGAGTAGTGCGGCAAAATAAAGTTTATCTAGAAAGAAAGAAGAAGAATAAAGTCGGAAGATTACTTTAGTCTATACTATACTCCACACTAAACACAGATCATTTGTGGTGCAGTTGACTTCCTGTAACATATCCAGAAGCAGATAACAGTTGCAGCTCAACAACATAAACAGCACCTCCTGGAGACAGGGAGGTACTAAACACCAAAGAAAACAACTATGCCCCCTAGAGGCAGTAAAGTAAAATAAGTAAAATGTTCCATTACAGACACCGTAGAAAAGCCGACATCTGTATTGAAAGGAACAACAGTAATTTTAAGCATTTATCATGCTTTTATTTCAGCAAGACAGTGAAGAGACTCAGTCAGGGCAAAGATGTGGCAATATGCAACACGGCCTGCTAATACTTGACTACATAACCTAATAAAAAGAAAATCACATCATAATCATTTAGCTTTTGACCATTGTCATCATACCCATCATCTTTGGGTAGCTTGATGGCCACTTTGCCCCAGTCTTTGTGTTCGGCACTATAGCCAAATCCAAATCCCGTTGTGGCGATCCATTCCCCAGTTCTCCAGGCTTTCGTTGCCAATTGTATCTGTGCCACGCTGTGCCATCTCTCACCACAGGACAGAACCATGAAAGATTCAACTCTAGAGGGAAATAATTATAGGACAATTAATCTGACATTTTAGCATACTCTCAATTTATAATAAATTGCTGCTGAGGCTTCATACATGCTTCCTTTATCATATTTTATTATTTATAAAATCCATGAATATTCACACACACATACAGCTTGATTTGTAAGCAAATTGTGTTTTATATGCCAAGCGTTGTGAGCTTGTAGGTGTGCGACACCGCCGTGTGACGAAGTATGAATTGTGCCGTGTCATCATGCTCTCTCTCAGTCTCTCCTGTGAAACGGCTCCCCCTAGGGTAACAGCTTTCTATGGGTCACAAAGGTTTCAGTAACGTAGGCTTCACGGCACCCGGCCCCCTGGCGGCTGCTCGCTAGAATGTGTTTTATTTTGACAGCTCTGTTTGCTTACTTTTCTAAGATGATTTCAATGCAGATATTGTTGTTCACAAAGATGTAGCCTTGGATTATCATCAAGACTATCATAGATGTATTTTATCGATTCTGACATTTGTATATCTTTGAAAGACAGTAGCTGGTTTCCATAATCCAAATCCTTGCTGCACATTCAACACGCTCACACTGCAAGAACGCATGTCTGCTATCTCAGTGGTTCTCAAACTTTTTCATGTCATGGACCCCCAAATTGACACTTATTAGCCCGCGGATCCCCATTTGAAAAGATAAGCCAGGGACCCCCATAAGAGAAGATTTTTACGGCTCTAGCAGTGATTCTCAACCATTTTAATGTCAAGGACCCCAGTTTGACATGCATTAGGCTGCGGACCCCATTTAATGGCATTTCTATCTCTGGGACCCCAATTTACATTGTAAAATCAATGTTAATTTAACTCTGAGAGTGTACAAATGGAACCAAATGGACCCTAACGGGTCCATTTGGTTCCATTTGTACGCTTTCAGAGTTACAGACCCATAAGGGTCCATTTGGTTCCTATCCATCATTTAGCTGGGGACCCCCTGGAACCCCCTCAAGTACCCCTGGGGGTCCCCGGACCCCACTTTGAGAACCAATGCACTATCTCATAGGATCCCGCACTTAATTCTATCTGTACTGATTGATGTCAAGTCTGGATATCAAAACGTGTGTCAATTGTGTCAATCAATGCGATTTGAAATGTGAGTTCGCTGCCCCACGCCGTCACTTTAGTTCCAGTGGGGAGGACCCGGGCGAGCGATTATCATCATCATCTGTATCACTGTAAACCCCAACTTGTTATTTCAACTTAAATATATGAATGTCCATGCTGCCTTCAGGCTAGTAGACGTCTAAAATACGTCTAACGGCCAGGCTAAAACCGGGTTATAACTGGTCTAACAGTGAACATTTTTTCAACGTCTGTTCTTAGCCTAGACGTTTATTAGCTGTTTTTTAAGCCTCTATGTATAGACCGTCTATATTATAGCCGTTGAAATGAGGTCTATAATATAGACGGTCTATAAATAGACACTTAAAAACAGCTACTCAACGTCTAGGCTAAGAATGGACGTTGAAAAAACCGTTCACTGTTAGACCATTTATAACCCGGTTTTAGACGGAGGTCTAATAACCGACTATGGCTCACTGGGATATGTCAAGGCAACGAATTAACTGAAATAAATGTTGCTATTTGACTCAACTCCATTCCACATTACTTGATAATTTTAGTTGATATAACTTAGCCTGAAGTCAATAGATACAACTTAAATTCATTAGCTGAGTAAACTACATTATGTTGTATGAACATCATTGTAACTTAAATTTCTTGGTTGATTTAACTGCAATCCTAGTGAGTTTAACATGCATTCCTATCAAGATCATTTACATATATTAGTTGATTTCACTGTAATACTATTAATCAGCCTAAATGTAGTCAAATATTATTTTTTTTCTCCATCCAATACAAATGAGCATTTATCATGAAAACGCTGTGTTGCAAACCTTGAAAACAAAAGGGTTAAGTAGTGAAAGGCAGCTGTGCGTTCTGATTGGTCTATAAACCCACAGCAGCTGTTCCGGGCATAGCAGATCTACAGATCCACAATCCCTCACGGATGGACGCATTGTGAACTTCTATTTTCGGTACGTAACACCCTTTCTACGACGGAGCATAGCATAACATGCTGCTCTGCAAAAATCAGAGTTGAAAAGAAACGTAGCAAACATACTCATTCAGTTCATTTAACTTGGAATAAGCCAGAAAATGATTGCTCAAGCCGATCCTATCTATGTTCAACATCAACCACAGTTATGTCCATCCTTCGGTCGTTACAAAACTAAGATGTAATATGGGCAACTGGCGGCCCGGGGGCCACATGCGGCCCCCACCTTCACTTAATGCGGACCGCAGGTTAATATCGTAATACTGATATATTATTGATTTCAGCTGTTACAATTCAAAACACGACCCGCTTTAATTACTTCAGTCTATATTAGTAGCTTAATGACTCGTATAAAAAATCTATTTTCTTTTTTAAGTCCAATGTATTTGTATTTAAGTTCATAAAGTTAACATAAGTACTGAATGCATTAGTAATTAAATACAAATGTTACTTTTCAGGATTCCAATAAAAAATAGCAAAATAGACGATCTACAAGCTCAAAACGCAACGCACTGCGGCGCATTTTGAGCTTGTAGATCAGCTATTTTTGCTACTTGTGTGTGACATAGAATGACAAAGTAGGGCATTCATTACGAAAAAGGTCAACATACGGAGATAAGAGGTGTCTGCCGGACAGTATTATGCAATGTGGCCCTCTGGAGTGAGTGTGGACATGTAGTGGCCCACTCCATCATCAAAGTTTCAACACCCCCGCTGTAGTATATTTATACATTCAATTTGGACATAAAAGACATATTTGAACATTCAAAAGGACATGCCTAAAAACAAGGCCTTAAGACCTCATACTAGATGGCCAATAGAACACATTCCTGAAATTCAACACTCTTATCAACAAACCATCGCTGAGCAGTTGGAAACGCTTGCCAGATGCCACCTGACCTTAGCTGACATCTAGGAGCTGGGGCGTTGTCCTTCCACATAGACATTACAACACTGGAACACACACACACACACACACACACACACACATAATTTAGTAGCTCATGCACAGAGAGTAGGGATGGGTATTGGCAAGAACCTCACGATATTATACGTATCAGGATACTTGGGTCACGATACGATTGTATCACGATATATTGAGATGCAATATATATTGTGATATTCTACAGAATTTACAGAGGTTCTTTGTAGAGCTGAAAATACAACTTGCCGTGTACCACCTGGGTAGTCTAATAATATGCATGTACATCACATTATGTTGATAACTGAATGGACAAATTTAGTCACTTAATTTACTTAAAAGAACATTTTCTGTTTACTAAAGAGCTGGAAAGACATGGAGACTCCTGTTACTGGACAAATGCTCTATAGCAATGAGTACTATCAGAATAGGGCTATTTAACACTTGTTTTAACCAAAGAATCACTTATCCTACCATTAAGTAAAAGTATCAATACTGCACTGTAGAAATACTCTGTAACAAGTAAAAGTCCGGAATTCAAAATTGACTTGAGTAAAAGTACAAAGGTATTGGCATCAAAACATCCTAAAGTATCAAAAGTAAAAGTACTCGTTATGCAGAATGTCCCGTTTCACAAGTTATCAAATGTCTAAATATCTTTCTCAAACACCAACAAACACTTTTTTTCAATACCTAAAATTAGGGGTGTGCCGATATATCGTCCCGCGATATATCGCGATACGTTTTCGCGACGATATGTATCGTTTTGGAAAAAAAAAATATCGTTTTTGAATTTTTTTTTTTTTTTTTTTTTTTTTCACAATCATAATAATCAGGCATGCAAACGTCCCCGAAGTGAAAAGAGTGACAACATGTTTTTTTTTCGGGTCAGGTGTCATACTATTTGGATTCAAAACGGCAAGTTTGCATGTCTGAATAATGCAAAAACAGAATTATTTGTTTGCATTTTCTTTTTTTCTCCTCCATATATTTTCATAATAAAAGAAGTGCGTATCGTATCGTATCGAAATCGTATCGAAGTTGTGAGCCAAATATCGTATCGTATCGTTTGGTGAAATTAGTGTATCGGCACACCCCTACCTAAAATGGAACCCTCGGCCGCCTCACTTCCTGTACTTTTATAGCTGTTCCTGATACCTCACTTCCAGTGGAACTTTTGCTGCTTTTTCCCCACAGCTCCCCCTATGAGGGAACCATGTCAACAGAAAATTAATCATAATGGCCATAATCACCTCACAAAAAAACCTGTACACTACATTTAGGTGTTAAATATTCAACTGTATCTTAACCAATATATTCCCCTGTTATCACCGAGTATGTTATGTTTCTTGTGTATCTCTGGCTTTCAATTCTCATCATACCTGTACAGGAAATACATTATTTCACACATTTATGTGGCAGTGTCACATTGGTACTCCAACATCTCTATGTCACTGAAGACTAAGCTTCAAACCTCCCAAAACAAACTGATTCGACTGCTTCTCGGACTGGGGCCCATGACCCACCTTTCTCCCACTCATTTTGCTAGCTAAGCTGGCTCAGGGTAGAAGACAGGGTTAAACAACTAAAATGGGTTTGGTCTTCAAAATTATAAATTAAAATGGGCCCGAAATGCCCCCTATACCCGCATATCTGACTAAAAACCTCCAAAAAGTTAGCGACACCCACAGTCACAAAACTAGTTAACAACGATCTGGTACCACCCACCCATACAACAAACATGGGCAAATTCTATATATAGTATAGATAGTAATAGTCTAACCCCATCCCTCAAAAAAAAAAAACATCCGGCCAAACAAATGTTGTGTGTGATGTGTTTCATCACAAGTGATCATGTGTGCAGCAGGAGGAGAAAAACGTGTGTGTGTAAAAAGGCTTTTGAAAATAGCAGATCTAAAAGCTCGCAACGCATCGCCATGTGATGAGCTTTGAGCTTGTAGATCTGCTATTTTCAAATAGCCAAAGTTTATATAAGTAAAAAATCCTCAAAATTGTACTTAAGTACAGTACTTGAGTACATGTACTTAGTTACTGTCCACCTCTGTCTAACAGGGTGACCCTAGGGTGTCCATAATAGTGTACATAATGGTGTACCAAAGGAATAGCACTTAGCCCTGTCTGTATCAAGACCTTGTGATCAGTGGTGGAAAGTACATTTACTCAAGTACAGTACTTCAGTACAATTTCAAGGTATTTGTATTTTACTTGAGCATTTCCAATTTCCAATACTTTTACTTCTACTCCAGTACATCTCAGAGGCAAATATTATACTTTTACTCCACTACAATTATTTGACAGCTTTAGTTACTAGTTACTTTGTAGATTTTGATTAATATTACAAAACATACATTAATCACTACAGCCCTATATATATATTTCGGCCATTTGAAAATAGCTGATCTATAGATCTGCTATTTTCATAAAGATTTTGTATACATTTGAAAACTTGTGAAATGGGACATTTCTGCATAATGAGTACTTTCTACTTTGGTACTGTAAGTACATTTTGATACCGATAGTTTTGTACTTTAACTCAAGTACATTCTGAATTTCTGACTTTTACTTGTAACAGAGTATTTCTACACTGCAGTATTGATACTTTTACTTAAGTAAAGGATGTGAGTACTTTTTCCACCACACTGCTTGTGACTAAATAATGCGTCCATTGTAAAGTGTTGGACATGTGAGGAGTAGTCTCGCGTGGCCAGACTGTTGCCTCCCACAATTTACAAATGTTTCCGGCATACAGTCTGGGACTCGGAAGCTCTGATCATGCTTGAGGGGAAAGCGGAAGCCCCTCCCCTACCCACTTCCGTTTTACCATTGTGCAGTGGCGCAAAGGAGTCCGACTGGAATCACAACAAGTGTTAAATAATATAAATATGATACATATATGAATATAATGATAAACAATCCTCGCACAAATAACATGAATCTACCTATGACTCTATGCTTCCGCCTCGGTTCTGTTTCCACTGGGACTACAGGTCCGCGGGCACCGCGTCGTGATTGGTCGAATGTCTTTCCGGTCTGAACAACTTCCGTTAAGCAGCTTTCGGGAACTGGAGTTCCAGACTCTATATAGCATTCAGAGATTGTGGAATAGTTGTCTGGTGACGCGAGACTATGTGAGGAGTGTCTTTGATGAGGGACTTACATTGGTGACGCACAAGTCCATGTCATTCAGGAAGTCAGTCAGGACAGCGGGGGGCAGCAGAGTCAGTCACACTCTACAGCAGTGAAAGAGAAAAGTCATTCAGTATAATTCATTGTTATTGCTATTATCATTATTCATTATTATTATCAATCATTATTATCATCATTATTGTCACGGGGCGACCCGTGGCCTATACACATAGACACACTGGTTAAGGACATTGCACGCACACACACCACACAGCTGTGTCCGATTATTAATTAAGACCACAGGCCGGTTTGGAAGCAACTGTTTGAAGTGACTGTGGGTTGCATGGCAGATATGTCCTAACAAAATGTCAATACTATAATGTCAATACGGTTGAATGCATTCACAAATTCACAATTGATACACAAAGACTTTACAGGGTAAAACATTGTTTATTGTAACCTGTGTTAAAAGGAGTTGTTGCTCATTGTTTGTCACATGTAACTCCTCTGCAGTACTGGCACTCTATCTGGGTTTAATGAGGAACTACCAAACAGAGCAGGACCAAACCATTCAGCTTAAGTAGGGGAGTTCCCAGTGGAAGGTGCCATGTACTGTAGAGGAGGAGGGGTGTTTCAAATGTTTCACAAAGTATTCTATTGTCTTCTGAATTGAATTCAAACCCAAAATGGAGTTTTGTTTAAAAGTACAATATCTATTTAGGTGTTGGGTTATTCATGATATATTTGTCAGCTTGTAGATAAGCTATTTTGAAGGTTAATTGGTTCCTGTGTTTGTGGTAGGATCCTCTCCTATAAAAAGGAGACTGCAGATACAGAGAGTCAGTTAAGCTCTATGCGCTATGAAGAAAAGCTCACACAAGTTGTGAGCTTGTAAATCGTCTATTTCCAAATAGCCTAGGTATAAAATAGGGCTAAAGTGGTTAGTGTATGTTTTATAATGTAATAATTTATTTCTGCAAATAACTAAAGTTTTCAAATAATTGTAGTGGAGTAAAAGTACATTATTTGCCTCTGAGATGTACTGGAGTAAAAGTAAAAGTACTGATAATTGGAAATACTCCAGTAAAGTAAAAGTATCTCAAAATTGTACTTAAGTACAGTACTTGAGTACATGTACTTTACCACTGCTTGTCAACAGGAAGAGACAGTTTGGCTTGTAAACAAAGCACATTTTAAAGTGGGGATACCAATTCTATCCAATCAGGATAAGAGAACTCATGGAGAATACAGGGTCAAAACAAGTGCAATTGCAGACACAGTTTGTATCCACAAATCATCTTAAATCAACTGTGTAACTTCTCCAAAATACACTTTTGCAGGGGCAAGATTAACGGACATGATTATGATTCATGAAAAGTTTTTCATTGGGTCCAAAATGAGTGTACTTCATCCTTTAATACTTTGTTTATTGTAAAACACCCTGGTTTGTGCTTTTAATGTCTCTGACATGGTTATTGTCTCCGCCAGGCCGAAGGCATGGCGAGAGAGTATGTTTTACCCTCCGTCCGTTCGTGTGTGTGTGTGTGTGTGTGTGTCCGTGTGTGTGTCCTGTCTGTGTGTTAGCACCTAATCTCTGGCACCGTTGGCCCGGTCGCTGCGAAACTGTGCACACACACTCCCTGGATGCCAATTCAGAACCTCTGCCTCAAATTTTTCACATGGGCCTGTTATAGCGCCACCTGGAGGCTGATTTGTGCAAAACACTTTTTTTTTTTACATTACTCCTACAGATTTCATCCAAACGTCACTCAAATCGGTACACAGTATCTCTATAGTCATGTGATGAACACGGATCTGTCCGATTTCCCATATTCCATCCTCATTAGCTAAGGTTCGCTTCCAAAATGTGTAGGATTGGTCCGTTTTGAACAAAATGACTCAAATCATGAACGCAGCTTGCGATTTCCGTGAAACTTCACAAACACATTCCCACTAGGCCAAGGAAGAAATGCCACCCTTTTTCAAATTGGCCTGTTATAGCGCCACCAGCAGGTCTAATTTAGCAAAACACATTTTTGGAACAAAATGCCTCAAATCATGACTGCAGTGTCCGATTGCCGTGAACGACCTAAGAATAAATGGCACCCTTTTCCCATTGGCCTATTATAGATAGCGCCACCAGGAGGCCACAATAACGTACCTGACCTGGCGGAGACCTGTGCTCCGAGGAGCACTTTCTCTAGTTTAGTTCGGCTTCTATCTTTAAAACATGATCTCTCTCTCTTATGATTTGTCTTCAAGTGATCGTGGTCCTACCTGTTTCTCGGCCTTCTCTGCAGCAGCTGACACCGTGCCATGGCCCTTATGTTCATCCATGAGGCACTGATAGCAGATACACTGGCGGTCTGTGCGACAGAACACCTCCACCAGCTTGTCATGACTGGAGCACATCTTCTCCTGCAGTTTTGTTGGTGGCTGGGACCAGCTTGTGCTTCTGCAACACAGGAACATTGTAGTGAGGCTGGAGCATAGACCAGTGGTTCTCAAACTTTTTCATGTCAAGGACCCCCATATTGACACTTATTAGGCCGCGGACCCCCATTTCAAAAGATATGCCAGGGACCCCCACAAGAGAAGATTCTTTACGGCTAGCAGTGAATCTCAACCATTTTAATTTCAACGACCCCCAGTTTGACATGCATTAGGGCTACGGACCCCCATTTAATGGCATTTCTATCTCTGGGACCCCAATTTATATTGTAAAATCAATGTTAATGTAACTCTCGGAGTTACAGACCCATAAGAGTCCATTTGGTTCCTATCCATCATTTAGCTGGGGACCCCCTGGAACCCCCTCAAGTACCCCTGGGGGTCCCCGGACCCCACTTTGAGAACCAATGGCATAGACTGTAAAAAAGAAATGGACTAAGCTGCGCCAATGGTTTCTACAGGCCGTAAATGAGGCCGATTGTTCAGGAATTTCAAATCCGCCATCTTTCAATATTGCGTCATAACGCGTCATATCCTGCAGAATGCAACCAGACCAGTATTGGTTGGGTAGCTTGTCAATCAAGAGCGGGACCGGGGAATGAATGCTATTGGTTCATGTAGCTTGTCAATCAAATCATCCCGCCCCTCCTACAGCATAGCCTACTTTATCGTCAATTTTAAAATAAATGGGACCATAATTTACCAAAACGCATATCATGATGATTGAAAGGAGACTGTTGTATATTTCATATAACATACATACAGAGGTAAGATGTTTTCTTCACAAGTAGGCTGCAGACAGAAGAGTGTATTAGGTGGTGACTGCTGGCTCTGACCTGGGTGGGGGGTTACAATTAGCATCCTATTGTTTTATCTGGGAGACAGAGCGTCTATGCATTTGTCATCAATAGGGGTGTGCCGATACACTAATTTCACCAAACGATACGATACGATATTTGGCTCACAACTTCGATACGATTTCGATACGATACGATACGCACTTCTTTTATTATGAAAATATATGGAGGAGAAAAAAAGAAAATGCAAACAAATAATTCTGTTTTTGCATTATTCAGACATGCAAACTTGCCGTTTTGAATCCAAATAGTATGACACCTGACCCGAAAAAAAAACATGTTGTCACTCTTTTCACTTCGGGGACGTTTGCATGCCTGATTATTATGATTGTGAAAAAAAAAAAAAAAAAAAAAAAAATTCAAAAACGATATTTTTTTTTTCCAAAACGATACATATCGTCGCGAAAACGTATCGCGATATATCGCGGGACGATATATCGGCACACCCCTAGTCATCAAGGCTGACACCCTTCCCTTCCTGGCTCTATACAGTTGCAAAGTAGGGGGCCAGGGGAGGTGGGGTCCCACCTTTCAGGGCTGACACACCCAACATGTACCTCCTCTTATTCTCAATGTGACCACTACTATAAAGATGGGATGTATTGTAACTGTGTGGGGGTGTGCTATTCAGAGGCCGAAGGGCCGATGGTGGGGACCTCAGGGTCTCCATAGAAAGCTGATTGTACTCTATGCTATGCTATGCTATGCAATAAATGGGAACTAAGCAAGAAACCTCACTGCTGGAGTGATGCCTCAATTAATTCTCCAACCATTCATACACATCTCTGGAACATCAAACTGACTACAATATGGCGTTGTTGGCAACTACAAAAGCAATAGAACCTTTACCAGAACATAGTGAAGTCTGTGGGTTTCAGATACCACAAGACTTTAAACTAGCAACTGGAAGCATATAGTATTTATGACAATGTTTATTAAGGTAAGAAAATCAAGTATAAAGTTAGTCAAAAATCCATCCGCTTGCGTTGAGATAAATTATTTCTGACAACAGCAGGGGTAAAACAGCGAAACTACAGGCCATTCATATGAACTGTCACTTGAACTCTCTTCCTTATTCGATTCAATAGGCTCTATGCACAGCAGCCATATTGGAAAGAAATTGGGCCTCTTCTAGCCATCCTTCACAGGTGTTACCAATGATACTAATGAAGGCTCTGTTCCATTCTGGTCAGGGTGCTGATACCGTGCATGTTGGCTCACTAGAAACACTCCATTTTGGTTCCCAAATGGCCCCTTATGGAGGTTGTGTAACTCTGAGAGTGTACACTCTCAGAGTTATGGGGGTCCTTGAAAATAAGACAACCACTATGCCACACTAAATGGAACAGAGCCTTAAAGGTAGGGTAAGTGATATTTTTGGGTTAAAACAAAAAGTATTTTGTTAAAAGGTTAAAGCACTATATTCTGATAGTAATCATTCCTGTATGTTCAGTAACAGGAGTCTCCCCGTCTCTCCAGCTCTTTAATAAACAGAAAATACATTTTCCGGTAGGTGTCAAAATCTCAGCCAATCAGGAGAAAGTACCCATTTTTAAGCTTCATTTTATAGTGTTCCAGTTCCAATTTTGCCTGCTCATTACTTAGTGTCATCACTTCCAATTTCACTTGTTTAATCTATATCCTGATTGAGTTCTCTGTCCTGATTGGATAAAATTGGAAATGAAACTGAAACTGAAACGAAAATGCATTTTCTGTTTTATAAAGAGCTGGAGAGACAAGGAGACTCCTTTTACTGAACAAACTCTCTATAGCAATGAGTACTATCAAAATATAGAGCTATTTAACACTTATTTTAACCAAAGAAAATCACTTACCCTACCTTTAATTAGTATCAATTCATTCCCAATATGGCTGCTGTGCATAGAGCCTATTTCAAATCAGGAAGCTGAGCCCTTGGGCTGGAGGTGAGTCTCACGGCTCAAGAGGCCAGACACACCAGACCAGACGTGAGAGCTTTGTGACGTCTGGCTTCGGTGCAGAAATCACAGGCCACATTACATTACATTACATTACATTACAGTCATTTAGCAGACGCTTTTATCCAAAGCGACTTACAATAAGTGCATTCAACATAGGTAGGGAACAAAACTACTAATCACCAGAAGTCTTAAGTGCATTTCCTGCAAAAACAAGCAACCAAGAGTATACCTAGCGCTAAGGTAAAAGTGCAATATATCAGCAACCTACTTTCTTAACCCATTGAGACCTGAGGCTCCGATTCTGCAAAAAGTCTTCTAAATCCTAAACGGTTTTCTGAAAAACCTATGTTTCTATATCAGTGGTTTTCAAACATTTTCGTGTCAAGGACCCCCAAAATTATATGAATTTGGCCGCGGACCCCCATCTAAAAATACCTTGTTTCAGGGACCCCCCAGAAGCAAAGATTTGAGTTAATGTTTGCTTTAGAAGAATAATATATAGATTCAAAGATTTGCACACATTTTCACGATTTTTCAAGAATAGCAGATCTACAAGCTCGTAGCGCGGCACTCGGTGCCGCGCTACGAGCTTGTATATCTGCTATTTTTTTGAATAGCCCAAAGTGTAAAATAATGCTTTTTAGCTCAAATGAAAAAGTGACACAGATGCGTTCCAGAGATGAGACAAAATAGCTAAATCAAATGAGCACGAGCTAAAACAAATAAGTGTATCGACTAAACAGCAAACCTGCTTCAGAAGTTCTTCACCAACACGACCAAACTTTACTTTACTTTTCACTCCAGTTCCAATAACAGCTGATTTACATATTGGTCATCATCATTGTCTATTAAATATTAAACACACAGTGTGAGATGTTCAGGGTGTTTAACTCATTCTAAATTAAACAAGCTCAGCGGCCATGTTTTAAAGAAACTGGTCTGGTCCTCTTCCTTACTTCCTTCACAGGTGTTACCAATGATACTGATGAAGGCTCTGTTCCATTCTGGCTGTTACAATGATACTAATGAAGGCTCTGTTCCATTCTGGTTGTTACAATGATACTAATGAAGGCTCTGTTCCATTCTGGTTGTTACAATGATACTGATGAAGGCTCTGTTCCATTCTGGCTGTTACAATGATACTAATGA
>NC_139950.1:46625682-46630682 GCF_963454915.1 Gymnoscopelus microlampas
TTCCTGTAATTGTTTTACTGAGGATAAGGTTAGAAATAAGTTTACGGTTAGCCATGTTATTAGTTTTACTGAGGTTACGTTTAGGAATAAGGTTAGGTTTAGGCATAGTTTAAAGAGGTTACGTTTAGGAATACCAGGTGAATATCACCGGATTTCCCCCGGGGTGACTGTTTTGGGGCGAGGGTTTTGGTGTTCGTCTGCAGTGGGCAACAGTGCATGCGTCCGCAATAATGCTATCAGGATCAGATTATTAGATATTATTATCAGATATTAGAAGTATATTGGGTACCAAATATACTTACCAAAGAAGTTTTACTTTGGGAAGGTTTTCAGACTCATCCATTCATTGCACTGACCC
The DNA here is from genome assembly GCF_963454915.1 of Gymnoscopelus microlampas. Lineage (NCBI taxonomy): Eukaryota > Metazoa > Chordata > Actinopteri > Myctophiformes > Myctophidae > Gymnoscopelus > Gymnoscopelus microlampas. Next base: position 46,626,041 of record NC_139950.1, read on the forward strand.
CAGTTTATATATTTGTAATGGTTCAGGTTTCTTTATACCTGCCCAATAATCTCTCTCTCTCTCTGTGTGCGTGCATATGTACAGTATATGTGTATATATATATACATATATATATATATATATATATATACACACACACACACACACACACACACACACACACACACACACACACACACACACACACACACACACACACACACACACACACACACACACACACACACACACACACACACACACACACACAGTATATCTAGGTGTGCCCTGGGATCTTTTGGCTATGCCAGGTGTGCCTTGGCACCAAACAGGTTGAGAAACACTGCTTTAGTGTAATTTAGCCTTTCCCTAGTTCTAACTAAATGATCAGACATGTAATGTTGTAATGGATAAATGAACAGCTTTATGCTGGTTTAATTCTTGACTTTAAGATACGGTTTCTCTCTTCCTGAGTGCTTTGTGGGTGGGCTGGGGAACAATAGTAGTGAGGGACTTGACACAACCTTGTGACTCGACTTGTGACTCGGCTTGACTTGCCCACAACAGAAAGACTTGGGACTCGACTTGGACTTGGGACCAAATGACTTGGGACTCGACTTGGACTCGGACCGGAGGGTTGGATTGACTTGGGACTCGACTTGGACTTGGGACCAAAGACTTGGGACTCGACTTGGGACTCGGACCTGAGGGTTGGATTGACTTGGGACTCGACTTGGACTTGGGACCACATGACTTGGGACTCGACTTGGACTTGGGACCAAACGACTTGGGACTCGACTTGACTCGGACCGGAGCGACTTGAACAATACTCTGGTAAGGATGGACAGAAACAGCATGTTGACTATAGGGAGGATTTGAGTTTGAGGTAAATGAAGGAAAGGACCCCGACCGGCAGACTGGTGGCTCTGGGAGTTCTGTGGAATACATTGTAGTCAATGAGAGCCCAATCTGGGAACCCATCGTCAAAAAGAAAAGGAAAAAACAGTGCTCCTTGCTGTTTTTTTCCCTTTGAATTTGACTCTGGGGTGCCCGCCCAATAGGAAGTTGGCCCGTTTGGTCCGCCCTCGGCCCTCCTCTTCCGGTGGGGGCGCCTATGTTTTCATTCCCACTGACAACATTTCTTCCACGGAACATTAACAACATTTCTCCACAGAATATGGATCTTTTAGTTATAAGCCCACTTGTTTCTATAATGGAAGAACAAGTCAAAATGTTACTAACTTTCAGTGGTGTTGAAAGAAAACTCACAGATGTAAATCCCGCCCACTACATTTGATTGGATAAAGGGTGGCTTGCTTCCTGGTCTAAAGCCCGCCCACTTGTAGGCCAACGTTCACATGTTCTGATTGGCCCTCCCGACAGATGCAGTAGCGCAGCTCGCGATCTGTCCTTGAGAGATTAATGAGAGCCTGACCAGCTTATAAATAATCACTATTTCTGAATGACTGAGACCTTTGTAAAATACTCGGTCCTGGAAAATAAAAGAAGACATATCCGATATATCATTGTTTTCTGCTGAAAGAGAAAAGAAAAAAGAGAGAGAGAGAAAGAAAGAGAGAGAGAGACAGACAGACAGACAGACAGACAGACAGACAGACAGACAGACAGACAGACAGACAGACAGACGAAACAGTTTCCTGGTGACAGATAGAGGGAGCTTTTGGACTTTGTTCCAACTTTGTTTAATCCTCTCGTCTGTCTGTCTGTCTGTCTGTCTGTCTGTCTGTCTGTCTCTCTCTCTCTCTCCTCTTATGTCTCACCTCCGCTCCCTCGCTCACTCGTTATGCCTCTATACTCTCTCTCTCTGTCTTCCTTGACCTCAATCTTTCTCTCTCTCTCTCTCTCTCTCTCTCTCTCTCAGGGGTCCTCTCTGAGATGGAGCAGTAGTCACGCTCCCCAGGGACGCAGGATTCAATCTAACACACACACACACACACACACACACACACACACACACACACACACACACACACACACACACACACACACACACACACACACACACACACACACACACACACACACACACACACACACACACACACACACACACACACACACACCAGTCCTCCATGGCTGGATTCAGTTACCTTCAGATACACATGACCTCCCTGAGGGGGCGGGGGGGGGGGGGGGGGGGGGGGGGGGGGGGGGGGGGGGACCACAGAGGAGGATGGTCAACCCTGTACTTAAAAAACAAAATGGAGAGAGAGAGAGAGAGAGAGAGAGAGAGAGAGAGAGAGAGAGAGAGAGAGAAATGCTATTTATTTCAAAAGCTATACACATAATGTACATATTATACATGTAACTATAAAGGCATGTTGGTGGTTGTGTAATAAGCGTGCTTCCATGTGATACAGTCTGTTTACTGTCTTTATTCACATGTAAATACATGAGATCTGAATGTTTGCATTTTATATTTGTTTTGGCAACGTGAACCATATGTTCTCTCATGACAATAATGCTCCTTTGAATCCGCACGCGCGCACACACACACACACACACACACACACACACACACACACACACACACACACACACACACACACACACACACACACACACACACACACACACACACACACACACACACACAGACTCTGTTATAGAGCCATAAGCTCATGGCTGAAGGTGTGAGGGATAAACAGAGCCACTTAATCATCAGCATTAAAGAAGAGAGCATCATAATGTTATGAGCACCAATAGGAACGTGACGCTGATCTCTAAGGAGATTCCAGTGACTCGCTGGGTTCTTAATGTAACTCTGACACAACTCTGTGGTTCCATGTGTACCATGCATGTCCCCGTTTAAATGAAACATTTACACTCATGGATATAAGCTCTAAAAAGCAGGTTTTGCGCGCGCGCGCACGCGAGAGAGAGAGAGAGAGAGAGAGAGAGAGAGAGAGAGAGAGAGAGAGGAGAGAGAGAGAGAGAGAGAGAGAGAGAGAGAGAGTGGTGGAAGCAAAACAACCTTTCTGATGCAGGATGCGGGAGCCGAGTGACTGAACATAACTTCAGATAAACTAGTCAGACTCTGAGGAAACATCAACCACCACATTCTCTCTCTCCTCTAGGGCGACTCAAGCGGCCTGTCGTGATTACTGAGAACGGATTTTGACCAAAAGTGACTCTGGGGGGATATGAGTAACCATTGTGTCTGTAGAGACATTAACTCTATGAGTAACCATTGTGTCTGTAGAGACATTAACTCTATGGGGGGATATAGTATAGTATCTAGAGATATAGATATAGATATAGATATAGTAAGTATAGGAGTAATCATTGTGTCTATGAGGACATTAACTCCAACAGCGCTGAGAAGCAGACTTGGCAACGCTCGGCACGGTGACTTGACTCAAGTCCGCTTTAGACGGCAGAACGTAATTATATTTATCATATTTATGTATTATGTTATTATCTTTACTTTTAATAGGTGCAGAGAAAATATTATGTTTATTGAAGCACCAAGAATGAACACAATATTGAGAAAATTCAAACGCTCTGAAGATCTAACCCCCCCACCCCTTAAAAACTAAACCAAACACAAAACGCAGTTTAACACATTGATTAACAAGATATTAAACATAGTTTTCTATCCCCTTGCCAGCGTAATTAATTACCTCAATCCGATGATATTTGAAACGCCGTGGAAGCGACATTTTGTCCCAAAAACACAAACACAATAGTCCCTGTGGGTTAGCGGAGGGATCTGTGTAGCCATAGGAACGACAACATTACAACCGCGATCCGCCATTTTGCCGCTGAAAACTGGTGGTTTTCAATGCAAAAAAAAGAAACTGAGTTACAGCTGTTTTTCTGAAAATCCCAAACAGGAAGCGGATCATAGATAGAGAAACCTAGATACCTCATTGGCCTCTGCAGTTCGTTGGAGCGACCCCTTTGGTATGGTGGCCGCTATATTTCCGGGGGGAACGGGTACGGGGACGCACGCGAAAATTTCCAGCTGCCCCCCTAGAAGCGGAAGCGCGTCCGCCATACAGGCGCTTCAGAGCCAGAGGAGGCGTCTACCTTTATATGTCTATGAAGCGGATGGCTTCCTGTTTTTTTGGAAGGACGTCACATCCGACTGCTTCTTCTCTGAGTGACGATCGATCATTCCAAAGCTGTGTTAGGTCGCCCCTTGTGGAATTAAAAAAACAAAAATGTTTTTTTGGAAAGAACGCATCAATGCGATCTTGGCCATCAAGTGATGGATTTGAAAGAACGCATCAATGCGATCTTGGCAATCAATGTGTTAAATAGAAAGTTAAAGTCATGTTGTTAATAAGTACCTCTAAAAACTCATATTGAATACAAGCTGCTGAGGTGAAGCAGAAACCTCTGTTTCACCATCAAACGCTAATGTGTGTGTGTGTGTGTGTGTGTGTGTGTGTGTGTGTGTGTGTGTGTGTGTGTGTGTGTGTGTGTGTGTGTGTGTGTGTGTGTGTGTGTGTGTGTGTGTTGTGTGTGTGTGTGTGTGTGTGTGTGTGTGTGTGTGTGTGAGATCATGTGATTGATGTGTGTGTGTGTGTGTGTGTGTGTGTGTGTGTGTGTGTGTGTGTGTGTGTGTGTGTGTGTGTGTGTGTGTGTGTGTGTGTGAGATCATGTGATTGATGTCCTGACATGTCATGAGACTGGA
>NC_139950.1:46635682-46638182 GCF_963454915.1 Gymnoscopelus microlampas
CAATATGCTTCTGTTGGTAATCGCTCTTGTTTTGAGCGACCTGCCAGCACACACCTGCTGAGAGGTGTGTGACTGACACCTGAACATGGGTTCTGCAACTTGAGTTTGTGTTGATGCTCCAAGCAGCAACACTGCCCCCATGGATAGATGCCATGTTTGTCCCATGCCATGATAAGGCCCGTGCAGTAGGGCAAGTGAAGCTGGTGTTCCGTTTATGCTATTACGCCTTATTTGGTGTCAGCCCTGGCACCATTCGCAGGCAGGTGTGTGCCATGCACAGGTGTGTGACTGGCACCTGAGCATGGGTCCTGCAACTTTGACATCTGTCTTTGGTACCGTTGTGTAAATCTTGCCTGTACATTTCTGAAAAAAAAAACCTATGCGGTTCCTCAGTGAAGCAAGGGTGAGGAACCGGTCTTCTTGGGTTGTTGTTTTCCTTTGACGTCACCAGTCTCACAGAACTTGGTCCTAAGTTTGTAAATGGTACCAGGGCTGACACCACATAATGCTACTCCACCGGCTTCGAATGCTATCAATGCATTGAATGGGAGATTATCACGTTTTATCAGACCATTGAATGGGCGAAGTAGGCGAGCTACCGTCTACCCCGCGATTTGTCAGACCATTCATTGGGCGTAATCAGGAGCTACTGACCTACCGACGGAGGCGGAGCAGTCCCCACAACAATATTTACGATTCTGTCCATATCGGTACATAACTCGAACGGCGCTGAGTAGGCACAGGCGAGGGTCGCACCGCTCCGGACGGCAACTCAGTCGCCTTAGCTCCTTCGGTGGCCCGTCGCGGGGCTCCACCTCGCCTGAGACTGCGCGCCTCCGTCATGGTCCGAAACCGAAACAACCAAAACCAAAACCGAAACTAAAGTATTTAAGTCATCTCCGTCGGTAGGTCAGTAGCTCCTGATTACGCCCACTGAATGGTCTGATAAATCGCGGGGTAGACGGTAGGTCGCCTACTTCGCCCATTCAATGGTCTGATAGAACGTGATAATCTCCCATTCTATGCATTGATAGCATCCGAATCAGGTGGCCACTCTGCATAACAGAACACCAGCTTCACTTGCCCTATTGCATCATGGGCCTTATCCTGAAGGGACAAGAGAGTACAGAGTAAGTTGCTCTACATAGTTCAGCAACTTACAATGGGCCTGGTGATCAAGATACACCATGCACAACATTGGGATCCCCCTGTATTTGTATTTGTCAAAATACTTCCAAAACGTAAATGAAGTCCACGATCATAACACCAGAGGCAGCTCCACAGATCATGTTCAACCCAGATTTGGCTCAACAAAGGGAATGAACTCGTTCTCATGATATTCAACAAAAATGTGCATGGAAACGCACGCACGCACACACGCACGCACGCACGTACGCACACAACCTAAGGGGTCTATGATGACCTGCCTCACAGCCGCTGACAAAAACTTCTCTCTGTGAATGTGTGTGTGTGTGTGTGTGTGTGTGTGTGTGTGTGTGTGTGTGTGTGTGTGTGTGTGTGTGTGTGTGTGTGTGTGTGTGTGTGTGTGTGTGTGTGTGCCCCCCACTGAGCAGAAGAGAACAAGGCAGCTTGTGTGTCAACCTCATATCAACTATACAGGGGAGGGGGGGGTTAGGGGAGGGGGTAGGGTAGGTAGGGGGAGATAGAGGTAGGGGTAGAGGTAGGTGGTAGGGGGTATAGGGTAGGTAGAGGGGTTAAGTAGGGTAGGTAGGTGGTAGGGGGTAGGTGGTAGGGTAGGTAGAGGGGTTAAGTAGGGTAGGTAGGTGGTAGGGTAGGTAGAGGGGTTAAGTAGGGTACGTAGGGGGGTTAGAGGTAGACAGCACGTTTCAGAACAATGATCCTTGTGTTTCTCTGTGTGTCATTGAGTCAGTGCTCTGATGGGGGGAGGGGGAGGGGGGTAATTAGGGTCATTACACTACTGTATGGTTGGATGTAATCTATCTCTCCTCTCCTCTCCTCTCTTTATCATTGGATTTCTCTTACTAAGTAGTAATATTAGTAATAGCAGTAATAGTGAAATAGTAATGTTAAGGTAATAGTAATATTATCGTAGTAAAGTAATAAGGGTAATAATGAAATAGTAATGGTAAAGTGGTAATAGTAATATTAACATAGTAAAGTAATAATAGTAATAATAGTGAAATAGTAATGGTAAGTGGTAATAGTAATAGCAACATAGTAATAGTAAAGTAGTAATAGTAGTAATAGCAAAGTAGTAATAGTAATAGTAAAGTAGTAATAGTAATAGTAAAGTAGTAATAGTAATAGTAAAGTAGTAATAGTAATAGTAAAGCAGTAATGGTAATAATAGTAGTAAGTGATGCTAAAGGATAATTAGACCGTCCAAGGGCAGACAGTGCAGCAGACAATAGAAGACACTCTCTCCTCTCTTGCTCAGTAATGGAGCCTATTAGTAGACTATATATTAATCTGCTCCGTCAAAATTCACCAAACATTCATAATGATAATGTAATGTTTT
>NC_139950.1:46643182-46658182 GCF_963454915.1 Gymnoscopelus microlampas
GTTCACATTCTGCAGAATAACATAACAGTTCATTCTTGTGGTGTTTAGTGTTCACATTCTGCAGAATAACATAAAAGCGTCTCAAAAACAACGTTTAAAAAAGACTTACCCTAAGTGGTTTGTACTTTAATTCATGTGGTGTTTAGATTCTACAGAAGTGTTTTTATGATGTATTTAAATACATTTAGTCATAGTTTTACTCTCCATAGCTTAGTTCTTATTTAGTTATATTAGAATATATTTAGTCATAGTTTAACTCTTCATAGCTTAGTTCATATTTAGTTCTAAATAATATATTTATACCTAGTTTTACTCTAGCTTAGCAGCTTAGTTCGTATTTAGTTTTCAGTGAAAAATGTTTCATCGTAGTTTTAGACTAATTCAAATGCATAATTCACAACATGGTTGTGTTTTGTAATGTTTTAAAAGTAGTTTTTGTTGTGTTTCTCTCTTTGAAGTGAGTTTGCAGTTTTTTCACTCTAAGCGGTTTGGACTCCATTCTTCAGTCTTTTTATTCTTCTCTCCCTGAAGTATTTTGTCCTCATTTGAATAATTTAAAGCGTTTCTGTGTCTGTTTTGAACTCTTTAACAACAACAAGCACATTTTACACGCGTGTTTTAACCCTTAAGGAGCTCATTAATTATTCATGAGCTGTTATAGCTGCTGCTCTCTATGGGGGCGGGGTCACAAAGCCATACATTTGTAAATGAGGATAATCCTAACATTCACTGTGTGTGTGTGTGTGTGTGTGTGTGTGTGTGTGTGTGTGTGTGTGTGTGTGTGTGTGTGTGTAAGGGTCAGGATCTTCGGTCTTTTGCACAAGGAGCATTTTGTCCAACAAGAATTGTGTGTGTTTGTGTGAGAGTGCGAGCATGTGTGTGTGTGCGCGTGTATATGTGTGTGTATTTTGGCTGTCGAGTGCAGAGAGCCTCCAGAATTTGTAGCCGCACTACAATGACCCTTTCATCCAACGTCCCTGTGTGTGTGCGTGTGCGTGTGCGTGTGCGTGTGCGCGCGCGTGCGTGTGTGTGCGTGCACGTATGTGTGTGTGCGTTTGTATGTGACCCAATCTCTTTATCTGTCCACAACAATAACATTGAAGCCTTGAGGCAGCGCAACATGCACGCACGCACGGACAGACAGACAGACAGACAGACAGACAGACAGACAGACAGACAGACAGACAGACAGACAGACAGACAGAGTGCATCGTTATACAACAACACAATAAGTCATCGTTATATTGTATCCATGATGTGATTAATTAAACATAATGTACATGTTTTATGTCACTGTGCTGTAGAACATCAAAGCATGTTTCTATTAGTTATGATATGATGATGGTCTGTGTCTGTTAACTGTCTGTGTCTCCTGTCCTCATACATTCATAAATGTCCTACAGAACACCATCATTATAATCTGGTTCAGAATAATAATAATAACAATAATATTAAAGGACTGTTTTTCAGTGCTTATATAATAATAATCCATTAATAATTAATATCCACACTTGGCTAAAGGACCACAATGGAAACAAGCCGCTGAAGTGCTCAGAAAAGGAGACAGTTGATTGGATGTCGTCTCTTGTTGCACAACGTTAACGAGCCTTCAGTAAAACTTGTGGTTTAAATCGTGTGTGCGTGTGTGTGTGTGTGTGTGTGTGTGTGTGTGTGTGTGTGTGTGTGTGTGTGTGTGTGAGTCAGTCATGGAGATGGTTTTGGGGGAACGAGCACAGAAAGGAGGTGAAGAATGGTTAGAGAAAGAGAGACATGCACCGTAGTAGAGAGAGAGAGAGAGAGAGACAGACAGACGGTGAATACGGAGTTGTGGGAATAAAACAAGTGGGGGGAACACACACACACACACACACACACACACACACACACACACACACACACACACACACACACACACACACACACACACACACACACACACACACACACACACACACACACACACACACACACACACACACACACACACACACACACACACAGCACTTATTTATGTTTCATTTTTCTGTCTTTGATTCCAGACCAGTTTTTTGTCAACTCCACAAGATGATGATGAATTTTCCATATATCTGTGTGTGTGTGTGTGTGTGTGTGTGTGTGTGTGTGTGTGTGTGTGTGTGTGTGTGTGTGTGTGTGTGTGTGTGTGTGTGTGTGTGTGTGTGTGTGTGTGTGTGTGTGTGTGTGTGTGTGTGTGTGTGTGTGTGTGTGCGCTTTTGGTAAAAGCATTAAGATATTTCTGGTATTCTAGGTCTGTGGAGCCAAGTTTCTGAGTTCATTTCCCTGTCTGTCTGTCTGTCTGTCTGTCTGTCTGTCTGTACCTCTCTCTGCAGTATTATGTCCGTGTCATTGACACGTGTGTGTGTGTGTGTGTGTGTGTGTGTGTGTGTGTGTGTGTGTGTGTGTGTGTGTGTGTGTGTGTGTGTGTGTGTGTGTGTGTGTGTGTGTGTGTGTGTGTGTGTGTGTGTGTGTGTTCAGCAGAACTGGGTTCAATCGGCCGTATCTTGACTGATTGGTTGAATAGGAGGTTTCCACTTCAATGTCACTTTATAGATTTATAGTTTTTCTTCATAGACGGACAAACCAAAGTGTCCAGGAACCCTGTGGGACACTCTGGGAGTTACAGACCTGTAAGGGTCCATTTGGTTCCATTTGTACATTCTCAGTGTTGTAAGGGGAGACCTAGACAAAAATGGTTGATAACCATTGACTTACATCTCTACATTAAAGGTGATATTATAATGTATTCACTCAATGAACCCACAACATCTCACAAACATCTATCTCTACATTAAGGCCCGGAACGGCAAGATAAAATATCAGATCCGGTAAGGTCTGTAGGTCAGGTCACGATCCATGACGAGTTCTGGTCTACTGCTGTGTTTTCTTATGCTCCTTGTTTCTTAGCATGGTTTTGTGTACTCTTATTTTGTAGTTTGTTGTGTGCCTTCCTGTAGTTCTGTACCACAGCCAATCCCAGTGTTGATTGTCTGTTGAGTTCACCTGCTAGTTCATTATGAAATGTTATGAGTGACGAGTCATGACTCATCACTCATAACATTTCACATTGATCTATCAACCAAACACTGTGAACAGGGAGGTATAAAAGCACCAGGACTAACTAGACACACAGGTGAACCTAACAGGACTAACTAGACAGCAGGTGAACCTAACAGGACTAACTAGACACACAGGTGAACCTAACAGGACTAACTAGACACACAGGTGAACCTAACAGGACTAACTAGACACACAGGTGAACCTAACAGGACTAACTAGACACACAGGTGAACCTAACAGGACTAACTAGACAGCAGGTGAACCTAACAGGACTAACTAGACACACAGGTGAACCTAACAGGACTAACTGGACACACAGGTGAACCTAACAGGACTAACTTGACAGCAGGTGAAGCTAACAGGACTAACTAGACACACAGGTGAACCTAACAGGACTAGACACACAGGTGAACCTAACAGGACTAACTAGACACACAGGTGAACCTAACAGGACTAACTAGACACACAGGTGAACCTAACAGGACTAACTAGACACACAGGTGAACCTAACAGGACTAACTGGACACACAGGTGAACTCAACAGGACTAACTAGACACACAGGTGAACCTAACAGGACTAACTGGACACACAGGTGAACCTAACAGGACTAACTAGATACACAGGTGAACCTAACATGACTAACTAGACACACAGGTGAACCTAACAAGACTAACTAGACACACAGGTGAACCTAACAGGACTAACTAGACACACAGGTGAACCTAACAGGACTAACTAGATACACAGGTGAACTCAACAGACAATCAACACAGAAATAGGCTGGGGGACTGAGAGGACACAAGTGGAAACACTGGCCAATCACAAGACCGGTTAGACAAGGCAGGGTTCCTTTAGTTGGCCTTCCCAGTTCTTTAGTTAATAATCACTTTAAATCCACCCGTTCAGCCTTTGCCTCATCATTCTGCTCTGCCTCGCACCGTGACACAGACAGACACACAGACACACAGACAGAAAGACAGACAGACAGACAGACAGACAGACAGACAGGCAGGCAGGCAGGCAGGCAGGCAGGCAGGCAGGCAGGCAGGCAGGCAGGCAGGCAGGCAGACAGACAGACAGACAGACAGACAGACAGACAGACAGACAGACAGACAGACAGGCAGGCAGACGGAGAGAGAAAAAGAAAGAAAGCGATGGAGAGAATGAGAGAGAAACGGAAACAGGCAGATTGATAGATAGATGATAATTTCTCGTAACGTTTCGTTGCATATGGATTTCATCATCATATCAGCCTATTGTATGTCAACATGATGCCTGTGTGTGTGTGTGTGTGTGTGTGTGTGTGTGTGTGTGTGTGTGTGTGTGTGTGTGTGTGTGTGTGTGTGTGTGTGTGTGTGTGTGTGTGTGTGTGTGGAACAAGCAGACAGTCTTGTTCAACACATATTAAACATTTCAAAAAGAGAGAGAGAACAAAAAGAGAGAAAAGAGAGCGAGAGAGATTTGTGTCATAAGGAAATGCTGACTCTGTCATTATGATGTCCTTGAAAAAACTATTCCATTTCACACTCGCCCGTCTCTCTCTCTCTCTCTCTCTCTCTCTCTCTCTCTCTCTCTCTCTCTCTCTCTCTCTCTCTCTCTCTCTCTCTCTCTCTCTCTCTCTCGGCACTATGGCTATAAATTTCCCCCTTCTGTATCTCTGTTTCTTTCTTCTTCGCTCACACACACACACACACACACACACACACACACACACACACACACACACACACACACACACACACACACACACACACACACACACACACACACACACACACACACACACACACACACGCGCGTAATAGACCATCTGTCTGCGTCTCTAACTGATTGAACTGAAAAGGAAGCAGCAATCAGCTGCCTGCCTCCTACACACAGGTGTGTGTGTGTGTGTGTGTGTGTGTGTGTGTGCGACTGCGTGTGCGTGTGCGTGTGCGCGTGAGAGAGAGAGAGAGAGAGAGAGAGAGAGAGAGAGAGAGAGAGAGAGAGAACACACTGATTGACGTCATCCAGCAAGAGAAATCTATGGGAAAAGTCTAAAGACTTTATTCTTACATTTTTCATCCATTGGACAATGAATGTATTTTGAATCCAGAACATAATCAAACCACCTCATCTTGCAGCCTCTTTAATCTGCCATACTTTACCTTAGAAACATGATTTAAACCTTAAACGGTGAATTCAAATACGTCACGTTTTATTTCTCCGAAATCGCAGTTCAAATGTTTTCATTTGTCTTCAGAATCTACAGCTTAACGACATCAACCAGAACTACAGTACTACATGTACCTATAATACATCTAATGTACAGGACAGTACATACTGTAGTCGTTACATCTACTACATACAGTACTACAGCTTAACGACATCAACCAGAGGAGAGCCAAGTCTGAAATGGCTCCGCTGACGTCCCAAACAACTGGTCCTCGCGGACAAAATATTCACCTTAAGGCTTAAGGCTTACTCACATGTGTTTACATTTAGCATGTAACACACAGTATACATTTACATGTACATGTAACACACATTACACACGTGTGTTTACATGTTGCCATACATGTTGCCAGATCTGAGTGACAGTTTCCAGCCCAAGCACAACTTAAAACCAGCCCAATTCAATAAAAAACAGCCCACACGCACGCACATGCACGCGCGCATGACCCGCGCGCGCGCGCGAAGCAAACAAATTTGGGCTTGTTTTTAACATAAAAACAAGCCCAAATTTGATGTGCCCGCCCAAGGCTATTTATTCCAGCCCAATGACTTAAAATAGCCCACTTGGGCGGAAAGCCGCCCAATCTGGCAACACTGCATACAGAATGTGACCAAATAGAACACAGAACTGACTGATGATTCCGTTACAAACAGGAATAGAAGTAGAACACAGAACTGACTGATGATTCCGTTACAAACAGGAATAGAAGTAGAACACAGAACTGACTGATGACTCTGTTACACACAGGAATAGAGGTAGAACACAGAACTGACTGATGACTCTGTTACAAACAGGAATAGAAGTAGAGGGAAGATAAAATGAATACAACTAAAACGTATGATTGATCGATGCTTCACTGAAGCACCGGAAACTACTTCATTTTGTATCTTTTATAGCGGCTGGAAAAATATGTATCTTTATGTTAGTGACTTGTGGCCTGTAATCCATCCATCCGTCCATCCGTCTGTCCATCCATCCATCCATCCATCCACATAACAAACATGTCAATCAACATGAAACACATTCACGCTATTTTCTAATACCTGTGAACATATTGGCCCCTCCCCCTCCCCCTCCCCCTGGGCCTGTTTAGAGAGGAGATCTGTAACAGAGTCTACCTTGGGGACGTGTGTGTGTGTGTGTGTGTGTGTGTGTGTGTGTGTGTGTGTGTGTGTGTGTGTGTGTGTGTGTGTGTGTGTGCAGATGCGGTCATTCATCACCAGTTAAGACTTTGCAAGCAAAGCGGCCTCTCTCTCTCCCCACTCTGCAGCTAAGTCTCTCTCCCTCGCTCTCTATTTATCCTTCTCTCTCTCTCTCTCTCTCTCTCTCTCTCTCTCTCTCTCTCTCTCTCTCTCTCTCTCTCTCTCTCTCTCTCTCTCTCTCTCTCTCTCTCTCTCTCTCTCTCTCTCTCTCTCTCTCTCTCTCTCTCCTCTCCTCTCCTCTCTCTCTCTCTCTCTCTCTCAGAGTGTGATAAATGTGTGTGAAAACATTAAAGACAATTAGAGCTTCATTTGGAAGAACTTCACACACGTGTACACTTCACCCCCCCTCCTCTACATACACACACACACACACACACACACACACACACACACACACACACACACGATTGTGCGCACGACAAACAAGAGTGTGTGTGTGTGTGTGTGTGTGTGTGTGTGTGTGTGTGTGTAATTTTCCAGTTATTTTCTTTGTTTCTTGCAGCTTACAGTGACAGTTCTAGTGAAAAGTGAAAACAATATTTGGCATGTTTACATAACACTTTCTATGAAGCGATAATGTCATAATACATTATAAGATGACATGAAGGGCATTGCAATAGTGGAGTCGGGTTGAGATAAAAGCATAAGACGATAAAAAATAAAAAAAGCAGACTTGACTTTGGCTATATATAATATATAATGATATATAATATATAGCCTACAGCAAGGGTTCCCAGCCACCGGTCCGCGGACCGGCACATGTACCACCGGTCTGCGAGAAGGAGGCCGGAAATTCCAAGTTCCACAAAATAGTCAATGCATTTATTCCATTGACATTTCCAAAAATATCTATATCAATTAATTTAAGCCTATGGGTCTCTCACCAGGGTCCTGGTGAATCATGACCATTAACTCATTCCCTGCCTAGAACGACTAAAACGACTTCTGTCCCATAAGCCATGCCTGCCTTTTTTTTTTTTACATTTTTTATTTTTTTATTTGACCCAAAGTCAAAGAAGATTTAGAAGATCTAGACTCCCATCCACTTCCTTGTTAACTTAAAACTCTTAAAAAAATCTTGGCAGTGGGCAAACGCGGCCTGAAATAATTCAGGCAGTGAATGAGTTAAAAAAAAAAATCTGTGATTTATTTTATTTTATATTTAATTATATGATATACTATATTCAATAAATACCCTTTGTTTTGCCGTTTTCAAAAAAGCTTTTTTTCACAGAATCAAACGTTTTATGGTCATGATTCACCACGACCCTGGATGGCTTGATTCTAGGCAACGTGAGTTAATAAGTGGCGTCACAGAGAGGTTGGAACCCCTGTCCTACAGTATAGAACCAATGATATGATTGTTCCATATATACAGTAGGTGTAATAATATATCATACAGTAAACATATACTAATATATTATAAATACAATATGGAACCAAGCAGAATATACATTGTGGCAAATCTATAATATAAGAAAACACACATACACACACAGACACACTCTCATACACTGACACACACAGACACACACTCACACACACAGTGTTTTTTTCCATTATTTTCCTGAAGTGGGTTTTCAATTCTGTAGCTGTTGCTTAAGGGCGTATGTGTGTGTGTGTGTGTGTGTGTGTGTGTGTGTGTGTGTGTGTGTGTGTGTGTGTGTGTATGCGCGTGCGTGCGTGCGTGTGTGCGTGTGTGTGTTTACGTGCGCGCAGCCGTGCACACGTAAGTGCGTGCATGTGGGCTGGGGGTTGTGGTACTTTGGGTCAGGGAGCTATTCCCCACATTCTGCTGATGTTTGGAAATGTGCTGAAATGTGCTGAAAGTGTGTGTGTGTGCGTGTGCGTGTGCATGTGTGTGTGTGTGTGTCAGTTGATTGGCAGTGCATTTGCATGTCCTCCTGCGCACTAGTGTGCGCATAAACAGATTGCACACAGAGAGAGAGAGAGAGCGAGAGCGAGAGATGTAACCTGAGACAAAATGTTTCAGGACCACTTCAGTAGAGACACCAGGGTGGAAAGGGTTAAATGGATGATTCTCTTCTTTGTTTAATTTACTTTGTTCTTCAATCAGTGTGTAATCAGTAATCAGTGATCAGTAATCAGCAATCAGCAGAATTGTCATAATGCCTAAATAAGAGAAGATTAACTGTGATAGATTCATTTCTGCTGTTAACACTCTGACCGCCAGGCCCGTAGCCTACGGGCCGATAAATACAACCGTAAAGCGCCGATCCCGTAGCCTACGGGCTGTGGTGCTTTTTCCTTTAAAAAAAAAAAAAAAAAAACTTTTTTCAATTTTCGACACGGACCATTTCATTGTAACACCACCGGAAACAGAATTATTGTGGATCCGGTTTTGCCGATCCCGTCGGCCCTCATTCTAATGACGAAACTGAAACCCAATTTTCTCCTTGTAGTTTTTTCTCCTCGGTGATCACTGTTTACACGTTCTAACTACAACATGGATGCCCCGTTTGACACGTGGTCTTCACTGCTCGAACCAGGCAGATGTCCGCGATGTAAACAAACAGTGCACAGCTCAATCTTACGGATTTTAACAAGGTCTATGGCGACGTGAAAAAAACAAAAAACAACAATAAAACGTTGGCACTGGTGAGTACATTATGAGATTAACCTCTGGCGGTCAATGTGTTAATGAAACAGTGGATCTACTAAAAGGATCTATAGCTCTAAATGAACCCTTACAGATCTGTAACTCTGAGAGTGTACACATGGAACGAAATGGACCCTTAGGTCTGTAACTCTGAGGGTGTACACATGGAACCAACGTACAGAAAACAGCTCTACAAGCTCACACGGCGTAGTGTGAGCCCACCCTAAGGCGTGGCATGGTGAAGCTTGTAGATCAGATATTTAAAGCAGGCCTAAGGGTTTCGGGACATAAGAGGTTTCAAACCGACAACCAGACTATAGATAGACTGACTGGGCCTGATGCCACGTCATTATAGCTCTGCCTGGAACCCAGGGGCTCTGTGCCACACACACACACACACACACACTGTGCAGACTCCCACGGTTTCCACTCCGTCCACAGTTCCTTTAGCCATGCTGTGTGTGTGTGTGTGTGTGTGTGTGTGTGTGTGTGTTCCGCTTCCTCCTCTCTACCTGAAAATATCTCGTCTGATTCACTGCCTTCTTGCACTCTGAAATAGCACCGTGCACACCCACCCACGCACGCACGCACGCACGCACGCAC
Source organism: Gymnoscopelus microlampas (assembly GCF_963454915.1). Lineage (NCBI taxonomy): Eukaryota > Metazoa > Chordata > Actinopteri > Myctophiformes > Myctophidae > Gymnoscopelus > Gymnoscopelus microlampas. Next base: position 46,652,899 of record NC_139950.1, read on the forward strand.
GCACGCACGCACGCACGCACGCACGCACGCACGCACGCACGCACGCACGACACACACACACACACACACACACACACACACACACACACACACACACACACACACACACACACACACACACACACACACACACACACACTGCTGAGAACGTGGTAAAATAATTACTCTGAATTCTTTACTCAAGTAAAAGTATCAATGCCACAATGAAGAAATACTCTGTTACAAGCAAATGTTCTGTATTGAAAAATAATAATAATACTTGAGTAATACAGCAGAAGTATTGGATCAACATGTACTTAAAGCAGTGGTCCTCAAACTGTTTCATGTCAAGGACCCCCAGAATGATGTCCTCAAACTGTTGCATGTCAACACTAACCCTAAAATATCAAAGATTTGCAAACATTTTCACGATTTCTCTAAAATATCAGATCTACTAGGATGGTTGTAGATCTGCTATTTTTTAATAGACAAAGTATAAAATATGGTTAAAGTGGTTAAAGTGATTGTGATGCTGTATGAACTGCTTTTGCTGGGGGGGACCCTACCAAGGACCCCTGGGGGTCCCTGGACCACACTTTGAGAACCACTAGATCTATAGAGCACCGGTCTTGTAGTTCACATGCTGTTTCATTCTATCTACTTTAGATTATACTGAATGTTACTGTAGTTTAAGTTAAGCTACAGTAACACCAGTTGAGCTACTTGCTGCATTCAGACACTATATATATATATATATATATATATATATATATATATATATATATATATATATATATATATATATATATATATATATATATATATATATATATATATATATATATATATATATATATATATATATTCTGCTGGCTTTTCAGTTGATGGAATCTGACAAGAAAGAAAAAGAAGAAAGAGTCCAGGAAGGAGCTTTACTTTAAATGAGAAGCTGAGAGTTTTTTCTTGGCAAAAAAATGGAGCGAAAAGCGAAACGGCAGCAAAATGAAGGAACAGCCTGCGGTTTGATGCCGAGTTTAGATATTAACCCGTTCAGACCGGGAAAGCATCTTAGATCTTTAACCATTACCTTATACTTTGGTTATTCAAAAAGCATGAACATTTGTGCAAATCTTTGAATATATAAATATTTTTTAAAGTGAACATTTTTTAACTCAAATCTTTGCTTCTGGGACAAAACACATTTTAGTTGGGGATCACATGGATCTATAGATCACATAGATCAGTTGGGGGGTCCGAGGCCAAAAATGCATCTAAGTTTGGGGGTCCTTGACGTGAAAAAGCACTTCTGAAACTGTTAGGATTTAGAAAACATCAGGTTTTAAAGGGTTAAATAGATACAGCATGGGAAAGCACTGAGGATTATGTTCACTCACACACTGGTCACACATCACATAGATCTATACATCACATAGATCTACAGTATATCACATACTGTAGATCACATAGATCTATACTAGATCACATACTGTAGATCACATACTGTAGACCACATACTGTAGATCTTTAGATCACATAGATCTATAGATCACATACTGTAGATCTCATAGATCACATACATCACATTCATACATCACATGTCCCCCCTTATGGTGCGTTCACACAGGCAGATTAAAAGATACAAGGATACAAAAATACTCCGTCATCAAACGTGCGGACATCGGAGCTACAGTTGTATCTTTGTATCTGGAAGTTGAACCCTGCAGCGCAACTTGAATTGGTAGCTTTGAATCTTTGTCGCTACAGCTACAGCTACAAGCGTCGGATGTATCTTTGTATCTTCATGTTGCTGGTTTCAAAGGGAATGGTTGACAGGAGAACCTACTGATGGTCTTCTCTGTCCTGAAAACATGCTGCATTATTTAAAGAGGATTTACCAAGGGAACCCCCATCCCATCCACACACTGATAGACAGCATGGTTCCACAGTTACATGAACACTGTGGATGTAATATAATAGAACATATAATATGTGACACTGTACATATTTCATATTTCATATTTCAGTGAGTGTATGGAACGGAGAGCCTCAGGGTTCAGTCAGTGAGCAGCACCATTATTAATAAAACCAAAAGTCTTATGTAAGCAAAACTCAGTGAAGGAACACATTCTGATTGGAAAGAAATGCTACAGTAACAGTACAGTATGCCCTCAGGGTCCTAGTGTCCCTGGATATGATTACATTTAAATACCATGGATATGATTACATTTAAATACCATATGTATACTTTAAATACCATGGATATGATTACGTTTAAATGCCATATTTATACCTTAAATACCATAGATATGATTACATTTAAATACCATATTTATACCTTAAATACCAATGATATGATTACATTTAAATACCATATTTATACCTTAAATACCAATGATATGATTACATTTAAATACCATATTTATACCTTAAAGGGAAAAATACTTTTTTGTCTCCGCCATGCCGAAAAGGCATGGCCGAGACATTATGTTTTGCACCCCCATCCGTCCGTCTGTCTGTGAGCAGCTAATCTCCGGCACTGTCGGCCAAACTTTTCAGATTGGCCGGTTATAGCGCCACCAGGAGGCCGAGTTTTTTAAAACACATTTATTTATTTTCCATATTCCATCCTGATTGGCTAAGATTGACTTCCAAAGTTTGCAGGATTGGTTTGTTTTGAACAAAATGTCTCAAATCATGAACGCAGCGTGCGATTTTGCGTGCACATTTCCACTATGACGAGGAAGAAATGCCACCCTTTTCACATTGGCCTGTTATAGCGCCACCAGCAGGTCTAATTTAGCAAAATATATTTTTGGAACAAAATGCCTCAAATCACGGATGCGGTGTCCGATTGCCGTGAAAGGCAAAAGAAGAAATGGCACCCTTATAGCCTATTATAGCGCCACCAGGAGGCCACAATAACCTACCTGACCTGGTGGAGACCTGTGCTCTGAGGAGCCCTTTTTCTAGTTTTCTATGGATTAGTCTCCCCATGGAGACTTGAATTCATGGACATTTTTGTGTTTTTATCGCATTCATAAGCCAATAATTTGATGACCAGTGGATCGGTAGGCAGCGGTTCCGGTAGGAGACACAAAGGAGACTCTTTGTGTCTCCTAACGGAACCGCTGCCGGTCATCAACATGAATCCAAGTCTCCATGGGGTGACTAATCAATAGAAAAAATATAATTTGGGGGGTGAACTATCCCTTTAAATACCATGGATACGATTACATGACACCCTAAATACCATAATTATACCTCAAATACCATATTTATACCTTATATACCATGGGTATGAGAACATTTACACCTTAATTACCATATTTATACAGTAAATACCATATTAAAACTTTAAATACCAGGAATAAACTACAAACATGTGTTACAAGTATTAGCCTGGCAGATAGCATGTATATTAATATGAACACTCATACAAATGTAAACATATTCACACACACACACACACACACACACACACACACACACACACACACACACACACACACACACACACACACACACACACACACACACACACACACACATATTAATATACATGTAAATACAGGCAAATGCAAACATTTGTCTTGGGGCACATACACTGTTCTCTTCCTGGAAAACACACACGCACGCGCACACACACACACACACACACACACACACACACACACAGACACACACACACACACACACACACACACACACACACACACACACACACACACACACACACACACACACACACACACACACACACACACACAGCTGTGTGTAGTACTTCAAAAAAACATGTCGACGAAGAACAAACTGAATTGGTAAACACTTGAAAAGACAAGACAGAGTGACACACACACACACACACACACACACACACACACACACACACACACACACACACACACACACACACACACACACACACACACACACACAGTACAAATGGAACCCGTAAAGGTCCAAGTGGTTAAAGTAACATTGTGCTGTTGATGGATCCACTGTGACAGTCACAGTGTGTGTTTGTGCGTGTGCACGTGCACGTGTACGTGTATGTGTATGTGTGTGCGTGTGTGTGTGTGTACTACAGTCTATGATTTTCATTTAGATAGTTTGTCATCTAGCGACACGCTCTCTTAACCATCATAAATGACTCCACCTCGAGACACACAACCGCACGCGCGCACGCACGCACACACACACACACACACACATACACACACACACACACACACACACACAAACATGTACGCACACGCCTGTCTTTTCTGTTTTCTGTTATTGTGGGGAAAGTTTTCTCTGAAAATAGCAGATCGACCATTTTGTCCATCTGTTATTTTCAGAGAAAGCTTTCCCCACAATACGGATGCTGACATAGATGTAATAATAATAATGATAACTAGACCATACCCGGTCGACGCATCCGTGGGGGGATATGCGCACATGATCTGGCAACCCGGGAGGCAGTTCGTCCCATAGCTGGGCAGCCCCGTAACCATGGCGACAGACTGACAGTGTTTGACACAAAAACGCTAATAAGAAGCTGAGATTTGGTGAAATTGAAAAACGGGCTTCACAGTTAAGTTCAGATGGTAATGGTCAATGGCTGTGTGCAAAATCAGAGCAATTGCTCCAGCCACTGAGGAGAACCGGGTAGCTTCACCTACTCACCACTACGTACCTTACTAGAATTATAGTATGATAATAATACCATGTTCTATTTATATTCTATCATAGATCAGCTATCTTCTATCTATCTATATTTGGAGCGTGACACCCATGCTCAACCAAAAGAAAGGAACTTATAATGAGCATTAGTGGGGATAAATTATATGAAGATAAGATATATATAATATTATAATGAGCATTAGTGAGGACCAATTATATGACGATAATATATAATAATTATAATGAGCATTAGTGAGGACCAATTATATGACGATAATATATAATAATTATAATGAGCATTAGTGAGGACCAATTATATGAAGATAGTGATAGGATAGACAGGAAGTGCTCCTTTAAACATAGAACGTTATCAGGAAACTAAACTCTGCTGCATTGTAAAGAAAACAGTTTGTCTGCTGCCTTGCCCATGGGATTCACACCGACAACACGTTTGTTGCTTTTCTTTGAGAAATTGAAAAGCTGTCTTGGGAGATTAAGCGGACAGCCTAACCTGACAGCCAATCAGAAAGGAGTATTTTCTTCGTGGTCATGATGATATAGAGCGCCGTCTGACTGTCAGTCAGTCCCAGGTCGGGAGGGGGGCAGGGGGGGTATCCAACATGGCCGCCTCCTGGCGCGC
>NC_139950.1:46663182-46665682 GCF_963454915.1 Gymnoscopelus microlampas
ATTGGGTTTGGGGTCTTTCAGCGGCGGGCGAGGGCATGGATTAAAGCTAAATTAAATCTCACGACTGAAAATGTCCTAAAATGTGCGATTTGTGAATCCTTGTGAAAGGATCCCCCACACGCACTCCAACGCCGATTCCTAAACAATGAATACAATATGTAAAATTAGGACGCTTTAGTAATATTGTTCCTGCCGTTCTATATACTGCCAACCATGTGAAGAAGACACTGATTCTTTGCTTTTATATGAAACATCCGAGACAATTAAGATATTATGGAAGATGCTTCTGAACATATTGCTAGTTTGACCACTTCAAATGCTCTAATCTTAAAATAACCGAAAAAATAGCCTTTCTACAAGGTCTCAATGCGTCTGCGACGCATTGAGAGCTTGTAGATCGGCTATTTTTTGCTGCGCAACAAGCTTCCATAGAAGATATGCTGGTTTCCATGGAATCCCAAATGACTGAAATCAGTCTTGGCGACCGAGAACTTTAATCCATGCGAGGGCTCGACCCGCGTTACCCAGGGCTCGCTACGCCTCTGTGTCTGAGCCTCTCTTGGTAAAGTGTAGCCACACTTTAGATGGCTTTCGGCCGGCCATGCTAGTTTGTTTCTCTATCAGTGAAAACGGTGCGACGGCGCGTTGAAATGTTTGAATACAGTTCGTTTACTTGTAACAGAGTATTTTGTATAATATTGTGGTATTTTTTACTTACGTAAATAACTCATCTCAGTAGTTCTTCACAGTGCCTCAAACCCAAACTAATTAAAGTGTTGAAGAACACCTGTTGTTAACGATCGATGCAAACACAGGATCGACCTGCCAACAGCTCAGCAGGAAGCAGCTGTTCTACACTGCTCTTTGTTGTACCTGCTCACCTCTGTGTGTGTGTGTGTGTGTGTGTGTGTGTGTGTGTGTGTGTGTGTGTGTGTGTGTGTGTGTGTGTGTGTGTGTGCGCGCACCGCGCTGCGTGTAGTGTGCGTGTGCGTGTCTGTGTGATACAACACATTACTGGCACAACATGATGGTTCTGGACTCTTTAATTGGACACCAGGATTTCTGTGTGAGCGCTGACAACCAACCAACCAGCCGATAGAGGAATAACTGTGTTAACAGTGTTCATTTTGTCTTCTGAATTAGACCAGAGAAGACGTAGAGGTCACTATAGAACAGTTATACAGACATAGAGGTCACTATAGAACAGTTATACAGAGATAGAGGGCACTATAACACAGTTATACAGACATAGAGGTCACTATAGAACAGTTATACAGACATAGAGGTCACTACAGAACTGTCAGGGTAGTGGAGGTCCATACAGCCAGGATAGTGTCACTGCAGCCAAATTATAATAGTTTGAGCAAAGAACTTGTAATGGTGTGAATTTGAATGTGTTCTGTAACACACACACACACACACACACACACACACACACACACACACACACACACACACGCACGCACGCACGCACACACACACACACACACACACAGACACACATCTGTACTGTCAGCAATCAATAAAGCATTATTCACGCTCTGTGCATTTGACAAAACACTCTATTGACACAATGTTTTATAGTATTGACACTGTTCTGTGTCTGGCATTACAGCAGCACGCGCGCACGCACACACACACACACACACACACACACACACACACACACACACACACACACACACACACACACACACACACACACACACACACACACACACACACACACACACACACACACACACACACACACACACACACACACACACACACACGTATGTGTATGTATTGCTATGCTAGTGAGGACATCAGTATTTCAGGACAGTGACAGTGCGACACGTTATTGGTTTGTATATTGGCTGTCATGTGACATCAAGCCAGAATGTGGTGTAACTCATGTGTCAACCACATTTCTTGGGGACAGAAACATGTTTTGGTGACAGAAACATATCTTGGTGGCAGAAACAGAAACATGTCTTGGTGACAGAAACAGAAACATGTCTTGGTGACAGAAACAGAAACATGTCTTGGTGACAGAAACAGAAACATATCTTGGTGACAGAAACAGAAACATATCTTGGTGACAGAAACAGAAACATGTCTTGGGGACAGAAACATGTCTTGGTGACAGAAACAGAAACATGTCTTGGTGACATAAACAGAAACATGTCTTGGTGACAGAAACAGAAACATGTCTTGGTGACAGAGACATGTCAGAAACATGTCAGTGACAGCAGAAACAAAGTAACAACATGAACTCCATTAGAGACCGCCCGGCGCTAACATAAGACTTTACCGCTGATTAAACTGATTAAACTGCTCTAACGCTAACAAGTGCAGATGAGCTTAATTGTGGCTGCATGCTAATGAGGTAAAGAGAGAGAGAGAGCGAGAGAGAGTGAGAGCGAGAGCGAGAGCGAGAGAGAGTGAGTGAGAAAGAGAGAGAGTGCATACTAATGAAGCAGAGAAAGAGAGAGAGAGAGAGAGACAGAGAGAGAGA
>NC_139950.1:46673182-46675230 GCF_963454915.1 Gymnoscopelus microlampas
ATGCAGGAGGGGAAATAGTGCCACCCTCTGGGCCGCTAATGAGAACTGCAGTGTTTCCGCCTGGTCATCATGACCCCTGACCCCTGACTTCTTTACCAATGAGCTACAAGCATCCAACCAGTCAGTCCCTGAACGATAGATTCACAGGAAGCTGCTAGTCTCTAAAGTATAGTTTGTGGACAAATTAAAACACGGGGCGGTTGGTTCAGAAAAGTAACACAAAACTATGTCAGTCAGTCACGCGCACACACACACACACACACACACACACACACACACACACACACACACACACACACACACACACACACACACACACACACACACACACACACACACACACACACCACACACACACACACACACACACACACAGAGTGTGTGTTAAATGTAATTAGCTATGGTGCGCTGTATCTTTAAGAGGCCTGACATTGATGGCTGTCTGGCTGCAAAGATAACGAAGGATTTACACACACACACACACACACACACACACACACACACACACACACACACACACACACACACACACACACACACACACACACACACACACACACACACACACACACACACACACAGTATTGATTACCTGCAGTCTCTGATAGAAAGACAGATATAGAAGCACATCAATATAATCCTCTAGAAGCTGATGACAAACACACACAACACACACACACACACACACACACACACACACACACACACACACACACACACACACACACACACACACACACACACACACACACACACACACACACACACACACACACACACACACACACACAACTATACTTGAGAGGATGTCAGAAGTTGAGGACAGCACATTTCTCTAAATGTCAGTTTTAATCCTCTCTCCCTAAAGACAGAAGTAATTATAAAAACATTATAAATCAGGCATGAATCCAACACTGACCTCGAAATGTCTACCCTTCTATAGCAACAACAATAATAATAATAATAATAATAATAATTGTAATAATAATAATAATAATAATAATAATAATAATAATAATAAGGGTAATAATAACTGTAATAATAATAATAATAATAACACCACTACTACTACTACTATGTATTAACCTCTAAAAGTATATTTATTTAATAATCCCTAAAACCCTTTTCATTGTAACCAGACTGAAAAAAAAAGATTCACCATAAAGCAACTATTTATTTAGAGAGGACAGGAATAAGATAAGAGATCCAGTAGAACCAAGATCCAAAACTAGAAAAAGTGCTCCTCGGAGCACAGGTCTCCGCCAGGTCAGGTAGGTTATTGTGGCCTCCTGGCGCAATAGGCCAATGTGAAAAGGGTGGCATTTGTTCCTCAACATAGTGTGAATGTGTGTGCAAAGTTTGACCGCAATCCAACGTTGCGTTCATGATTTGCGGCATCTTACTGAACAAACACTCTATAACAATGATTTCCATATCAATATAGAGATATTTAACACTGTTACTGAACAAACACTCTAGTAATGATTACTATCACAATATAGAGCTATTTAACACTGTTACTGAACAAACACTCTATAGCAATGATCACTATCACAATATAGATCTATTTAACACTGTTACTGAACAAACACTCTATAGCAATGATTACTATCACAATATATAGCTATTTAACACTGTTACTGAACAAACACTCTATGGTAATGATTACTATCACAATATAGAGCTATTCAACACTGTTACTGAACAAACACATGATCTATCTTGGCACCAACATCTGTTTGTTTTTAGCTTTTGTTTAAGTTATGTTTTTTCAGTGTCGACAAAAAGAATCATTTTGTTTCTACAACGATATGAAACGGTAACTTCATATTTTATAAGAACTGGTGTTATTTCTTCTTTCTATCTGATGGTGGGTTTTATCCGAGCCGATCGTTCAAAGTGCTGCAGTGTTTAAACACACACACACACACACACACACACACACACACACACACACACACACACACACACACACACACACACACACACACACACACACACACACACACACACACACACACACACACACACACACACACACACAGCAT
>NC_139950.1:46675430-46687930 GCF_963454915.1 Gymnoscopelus microlampas
ACACACACACACACACACACACACACACACACACACACACACACACACACACACACACACACACACACACACACACACACACACACACACACACACACACACAGCATGATGGTAGGCAGGTTATTAGAGAGAGAGAGAGAGTGTGTGAGAGAGAGAGAGAGAGAGACATCATAGTGTGCGTGTCCCCAGGGTAGTGTTGTGAGTTAGAACTTACATTATGTCTAAACTGTGTCTCACCTGAAGACAAGCTAACAAGACTGTGTGTGTGTGTGTGTGTGTGTGTGTGTGTGTGTGTGTGTGTGTGTGTGTGTGTGTGTGTGCGCGCGCGCGCGCGTGTGCCTGTGTGCGTGCGTACCGTGTCGATGATGCTGCTAGTAACTATGAATGAATGAATGATGGATGGATTCATCCAACCTATTCATGCTCCATGACGCTCTTTGATGGAAAACCTCACACCAGAACTTCATTAAATACATTGCAGTGGATGGAGCTGGCTGGACCAGCTCATGAACAAGCATTATTTATGAATGATTGAGACATTTGTCATATCATGGGTTCGGGAATATAAAAGAAGACATAATTATCACAGGTTGTTTTATAATCACTTGCTTTTCCATGTGCACAGTACATCATTTTATTGAGGCATCTAAACAGCGGCAGGTATTGTCTCTGTCTCTGAGGTATCGCGAGATTTGGTTGCCAGACAGGAAATGGTGGACAGTCTCGCGATAAGATACCTCTATAAAATCGAAAAGCAACACAGCAGAAAACTATGTGTGATATGTCTTCTTTTATTGTCCTGAGCAGAGGATTTTATGAATGTCTCAATCATTTTGAAATACTGTTTGTTCATAAGCATCCAGTGAGACCAATCTGCCCAATGGACTTGCAGGATGGAGAAAATCGGTGTCCCTTCCTTAAATAAGAGATTCCTTGATTGAAATAGGGAAGTTGTTTTGTTCATTCCTTGCTTGTCTGTTTTCCACTGTCTGTTCTCCACCACCCAGCACCCATCTGTCTGTTCTCCACCCTCCACCACCCCAGCACCCACCTGTCTATTGTCCACCACCCAGCTCCCACCTGTCTGTTGTCCACCACCCCAGCACCCACCTGTCTGTTCTCCACCTCCACCACCCCAGCACCCGACTGTCTGTTCTACACCACCCAAAACCCACCTGTCTGTCTGTTCTCCACCTCCACCACCCACCTGTCTGTTCTCCACCACCCCAGCACCCACCTGTCTGTTCTCCACCACCCCAGCACCCACCTGTCCTTTTAGATGGTATTATTACATAATGAGAGATGGGTTTACAGTGACAGTCATGGTGCGTTCAACTTCCAGATACAAAACTACAACTGTAGCTCCGATGATGATAATAAAGATGACGTGAACGACCGCGTTGAGCAACACAGATACAAAGCGACAAAGATGCTGTGTCTTTTTGTATGTTTGTATGTTTGTATCTGGCCCGTGTGAACGCACCATTAGGGTTGTCTCTCTGACAAGCAGCAAACACAGAAACACAGGGGTAAATATAATACAATAATATAATAAATATAAGAGGAAAAACGAAAGCAAGAAAAACTGAGAGAATTCCACAAACATGTTTGTTATAGAGATTACATCAGAGAGAGAGAGAGAGAGAGAGAGAGAGAGAGAGAGAGAGAGAGAGAGAGAGAGAGAGAGAGAACAGAGCCTTGGAGGATTAAACTCGTTCCTCCGCAGGAAGGAAAGGAAAAGAGGATTTTCATCCCTCTATCCTCTCAACTTCCCTTTGATGTCTCTCTCTCTCTCTCTCTCTCTCTCTCTCTCTCTCTCTCTCTCTCTCTCTAGTTAAGTACAGTATTGTTCCTCATGGGGGGATAATTCTCTCTCTCCTCCATGTTGGATGGAGGTTCAGGCTCAGAGAAGCTTATTCCATTTTTGTTGCTCAAGGGCATCTGGAGGAGGTTTTAAACCCACATCCTCTCTCTCTCTCTCTTTCTCTCTCTCTCTCTCTCTCCCTCTCTCTCTCTCTCTCTCACCAACACAGGTAGAGTGTAGTGGTTTGGCAGCAATGCATTGTGGGCCTGTAAAGCTTTGTAGCGGTTTGATTTAACGAGCTTCTCCTTAACGAGATAAACGAGCTCCCTGCTGCTTGCCTAACCACTCACATGATTGGTCTGAACGTTACAATATATTTCACTATTAAGTACTGACTGTACTTAAGTACTTTTACTTTACTTTACTAGTAGTATAATTATTTTGTTTGTATTGTTTATTTGCACACTTAAGAACAATAAAACAGTGTGTTGTGGAGAGGTGAGATTTATAAAACCCTGTGGGGTTTATAGAGTTAACGTTACCTCAGTTAAAGACAGAAATACATATAGATCGAGTATATATAGAGTTATATAGAGTATATATAGAGTTATATTATAGAGTATATAGAGTATATATAGAGTTAACGTTACCTCAGTTAACGACAGAAATACAATAAGAAAAAATAGAAGTAGAACATTTATAAAGCAACATGGATACTACATGGACACACAGTATTAATAACAATTATGGGGCGTGCGTGTATTTTCTAAAAGGTTGGATGAATGCTGAACATCTTCAGTATTTTTACTTTGGACGTTAAATATATTTTGATGACAATACTTTAGTACATCTACTGAAGTAAACTTTTGAATACAGGACTTTTAACTATTTACATTATTTCTACTTGCACGCACGCAACCAATCACAGTGTTTTACACTGACTTCATCAACCAATCACAATGTGTTACACTGACATCATCACCAGAATGTAACTAAGTACATTTACTCAACAACTTTACTTGTTTTCACACTCTCACTTTATAGGACACAAACGCACGCGCACACGCACGCACACGCACACGCACACGCACACACACACACACACACACACACACACACACACACACACACACACACACACAGGGGTCAGATCAGGGTCGTGTGGGAGTGTTAGCTGTCGGCAGAATGTGTGATTTGTGCACAAGGCGTGTGCACTTCACGTGCACTATGCTATACTACATGTTAGTAGGTGGGAGTTGTCTGTCTCTCTGTCTCTGTCTCTCTCTGTGTTTCTCTCTGTCTGTCTCTCTCTCTCTCTCTGTTTCTCTCTCTCTCTCTCTCTTACTCTGGGTGTTCTGTTTCAGCCCCTCCCCCTCTCTCTCTGTGGTGGGGGTCCTCTCTCTCTCTCTCTCTCTCTCTGTGTGGTAATGTCTCTCGCCCTCCAGGCCAGTAGGAATCTAAAGTATTTTATTTTTGCCTTTAAGCCTCAAATCAATTCCAGACGCCACTGTTTCCTGTCCCCCCCCCCTTTCCCCCCCCGAACCCCCTCCTCATCCCCCTCCCTGTGGAGCTATAGACTCAAACCACACGCACGCACACACACACACACACACACACACACACACACGTACACACATACACACACACACACACACACACCACACACACACACACACACACACACACACACAAGCGCACGTACGCACAAACATACATGCACACATAAACGCACACACAAGCGCGCACACACACACACACACACACACACACACACACATACGTGTGTATGTGTGTGTGTGTGTGTGTGTGAACGCAAATTATGCAAACGTACAAATGCATGCAATTGTGTGTAGACCACACCGCAACACACACACACACACACACACACACACACACACACACACACACACACACACACACACACACACACACACACACACACACACTCACACACACACACACACACACAGTGTCAGGTTCGGATGGCTTTTCCATTGCACGGTCACCCCCAAATTCCTTAACTTTTCCTTTCCTCCCTAAACCCCATCATTCCTGGAATTGTGTGTGTGTGTGTGTGTGTGTGTGTGTGTGTGTGTGTGTGTGTGTGTGTGTGTGTGTGTGTGTGTGTGTGTGTGTGTGTGTGTGTGTGTGTGTGTGTGCGCGTGTGTGTGTTCATTTCTCTGTCTGGGTCTCAAACCTTTTTTTAGTTTTTCTGTATATTGACCCTAATCGGTCGAACTAGAAGGTTTTGCACAAAGGTACCGAAAACAACAAACAAAAAACGAATCTACAAGCTGTGGGCTTGTAGATTAGTTTTCACTATTGTTGATAGCTTGAGGACTAAATAATGAATAATAAATACATTAGATCTATTGGAACAAAGACTTTGTTTGTTTACATCTCCTGGAAAGTAACAGTTTTGGACAGATACGTGGTTTCTACCTGGTGGATAGAGAGTGTGTGTGTGTGTGTGTGTGTGTGTGTGTGTGTGTGTGTGTGTGTGTGTGTGTGTGTGTGTGTGAGAGAGAGAGAGAGAGAGAGAGAGAGCGAGAGACAGACAGACAGAGTGACATTCTATAAAGGCAGGCGTCCAAATCAATGTAGGTCACCAAGACTTCATCCAACGTGCAAGACAGATGTGTGGCTGCCTGCCGCTTGCGCACGCACGCACGCACGCACGCACGCACGCACGCACGCACACGCGCGCACGTACGCACACGCACACGCACACGCACACACACACACACACACACACACACACACACACACACACACACACACACACACATCTGGTGCTGCGTGTGCACATCTGGTGAACTACACCAGACCTAGAACACTTCAACACACACAGGGAGGGACACAATAACTACCCACAAGTCCCTGCTTCTCTAGCGGGGGAGGGGGGGGGGGGGGCGTCAAGCCACAGTTAGAGGGGGGGGGGGGGGGGGGGGGGGAGTGGGTGAGGCCACAGTTAGAGGGGAACCAAACACACAAAAGACGGTTTATATTTCTGCTGCTATTTTTAACCTCATGTACATTTATATATGTTACTGCAGGGGTCTTCAACGTTTTCAGGCCAAGGACCCCTTGGCTGAGAGAGAGAGAAAGCAGGGACCCCCATTATTATATTGTATAAAGTATTTTTTATTTTCATAGATTTCATAGGCAGCTTCATAGACTTTTTTCACAGCACTGTCATGTTGGATTCATGTTAATGTGTATTTCCAGACATTTAGCCATGCTCTAAAAACAATACTTAGTAAACCTGACCTTTCACTCTGTACTTTCTGTACTTTCACTCTTTTTTCCCCCTATACCAAACCACTTTGCCGAAAATAGCAGATCTAAAAGCACACAACGCCTCGCAGCGCTAAAGTTCTCCTCAGAATAAGGATGCTTGGTTGAAGTGGTTAATGTAAAAATCACAAAGATTTGGCGAACCCCCTGTAGTAACTCTGAGGACCCCCTAGGGGTCCCGGATCCCCTGTTGAAGACCTCTGTGTTACTGTATGTTAGTCTGCTCTGTCTGAGTCTAATAGAAACCTATAAGAGAGCCAGCAATCCCAAGTCCTTCTGGTACTTTTATCTGTCTGTCTGTCTGTCTGTCTGTCTGTCTGTCTGTCTGTCTGTCTCTCTGTCTGTCTGTCATCAGTCTCCAGGTTGTGTGGTTCTCAGTGAGAGTCCAGTACACATAATGTCTCTTAATCAACATTTAAAGACAATTAATCAAATCATTTGTAGATAATTATCATGGAGAAGCATCTGCTGCCTTCAAAGACAATTCTGTTTTATTTCATCAGCCTAGAAGAATAAACTGTTTCCTCTCTACCTCCATCTGTGTGTGTGTGTGTGTGTGTGTGTGTGTGTGTGTGTGTGTGAGAGAGATCTGATGTTTATGTTAACGTGTCTATTTTTATATGGTATATGTAATTATATGTATATAGATTAAAATGCTTTTTATTGAACAATACGGAAGTTACGGGTACTTATGCGGGTAGAAGTGTAACATCCGTGGCCATGAGGTAAGCACTTTATATTTTAAATATGAACGTTTATGTAGACGTACGGGCTGTAAATGGAGGAAGTGCTAGCACCAGGTTGAAGTTCAGCCATGATGCTTGTAACGGATGAACGTCGTGTGATCCATGGCTATAGTCAATAACAAGGCTTATCCACGACTCTATCGCCGTCCCGGTCATAATTAAGTGGAAAACCAAAGTGGCTCCAAACACCAGATCTGCTGGATGGTGGAGGGTCTTCTATTTCTGGTCTCTCTGTGGCATTAGCCAGTTATTGCAACATGTTAGCTTAGCATGTAGCATTCAGTGTCTTGCCTTTTCTTTTTTTCTCTCTGAGTGCGGGAGGATCTCCAGACTAATGTGAAGCAATGGGACTTTTGAAAGGGCCTTAAACACTGTGAGACTGTCAGAGTTAAAGACCCTTAAACACTGTGAGACTGTCAGAGTTAAAGACCCTTAAACACTGTGAGACTGTCATAGTTAAAGACCCTTAATCACTGTGAGACTGTCAGAGTTAAAGACCCTTAAACACTGTGAGACTGTCATAGTTAAAGACCCTTAAACACTGTGAGACTGTCAGAGTTAAAGACCCTTAAACACTGTGAGACTGTCATAGTTAAAGACCCTTAAACACTGTGAGACTGTCATAGTTAAAGACCCTTAATCACTGTGAGACTGTCAGAGTTAAAGACCCTTAAACACTGTGAGACTGTCATAGTTAAAGACCCTTAAACACTGTGAGACTGTCAGAGTTAAAGACCCTTAAACACTGTGAGACTGTCATAGTTAAAGACCCTTAAACACTGTGAGACTGTCAGAGTTAAAGACCCTTAAACACTGTGAGACTGTCAGAGTTAAAGACCCTTAAACACTGTGAGACTGTCAGAGTTAAAGACCCTTTAATAGATCGGCTACATGTAGATCAGCTACATGTGATCTTGTAGATCAGCTACATGTGATCTTGTAGATCAGACATTGTAGAACAGCTACATGTGATCTTACATGTGATCTATCATGTAGATCAGGTACATGTGATCTTGTAGATCAGCTAGTGATCCATTGGAACATTGTTCCTTCTTATATTTCCTGAACAGGAAGCATTTTGGACGGAGAAGGTTTTTTACCAGCGATATGTCTGGACTTAATAACCCCCCCCCCCCCCCCCTCATTGGTCCCTGATGACCACATGACCACCCAACCAGGAAGTGTTGACAGCTAATCCCAGAACCGCTCATCATCTGGCTAATTAGACGTGGAGTTTATCCAACAGACGTGTGTGTGTGTGTGTGTGTGTGTGTGTGTGTGAGCGTGTGTGGGTGTATAAGCTTCCAGAAGCTATTTTGACGTATAGCTCCATATTATTGTAATCTATTCATTGTCTGCACCCCACCCACCCACCCACCGCCCCCCCCCCCCCCCCCACACACACACACACACACACACACACACACACACACACACACACACACACACACTGCTCTATCTGCAGACTGAAGTGTCAGATACACAGTGAAGTGTAGAACTAGAGATCAGATCAGAAACAACTTTATAATAAAGTTAAAGAAGAAAAATGTTCCCAGAGCTGTGACAAGATGTTTGTGCTTGACGTTTTGTAAGCTACGCATGAACACACACACACACACACACACACACACACACACACACACACACACACACACACACACACACACACACACACACACACACACACACACACACACACACACACACACACACACACACACACACACACACACACACACAGAGCTGTATATTGAACAAACTGTATTATCTCCAAAAACAAAACTAAAAAACAAGAAACGGAAACAAAGTGATGATCATGAAACCTGACATCTCTCTCTCTCTCTCTCTCTCTCTCTCTCTCTCTCTCTCTCTCTCTCTCTCTCTCTCTCTCTCTCTCTCTCTCTCTCTCTCTCTCTCTCTCTCTCTCTCTCTCTCTCTCTCTCTCTCTCTCTCTCTCTCTCCCCCCCCCCCTCTCTCTCTCCCTGCTGTTCTCATCCTCTCTGACTGTCAGTCAAACGTCAAATTACTGAACGTGTCAAATTCATTTAACTGTGAAAATAAAACCCAGCATTCACTTTGATAATGTACCTGTGGTAATATGTGACAGACATATGTAGCAGACGTGAGCCATCCTGCCTTTAAAAGTAAAGTGGGAAAGGTTTCATTTACTTCCATATGGAGCCACACAGTGGCACAACCTCCAAACCAGTGTCAAACTGGCAACCAATCAGAGGTGTTTTAAGCAGAAGACTAAAACATCCCTATTAGAAAAGGTGCCCCTATAGGCTCATTAGACTAGGTTCCCCTGTAGAGGGTCATTAGACTAGATTCCCCTATAGACGAATCCACAGACGCGCTGCCTGTAGCTGCCTGTAGGCGGCCATTGCTGCGGTGTCGCGGTGCGTAGTGTTGACACCGCAGCTATAGCTGCCTACAGGCAGAGCGTCTGTGGATTTGTCTATAGAGGGTCATTAGACTAGGTTCCCCTGTAGAGGGTCATTAGACTAGGTTCCCCTATCGAGGGTCATTAGACTAGGTTCCCCTGTAGAGGGTCATTAGACTAGGTTCCCCTGTAGAGGGTCATTAGACTAGGTTCCCCTGTAGAGGGTCATTAGACTAGGGAAAGATAAGGTATGTATGTACTGTATATGTGTTGTGCCTGACATATGTCTTGTGTTTTGTATTGTAATGTATTGTAACTGGTATTGACCTCAATGGAAAAAGTCTCAGGACTTTCTTGTGTAGGCCTAATCCTCGAACTGCTGTAACCACGTGGTTTTGCTTTTCAAATAAATCAAATCAAATTAAAAAATCACACCCTGTGTGAAGGTAGCGGCGCCTTTGATACATTTTGTCATCGATATGTGTTTATAATGTGTTTATAGCCACGTGTCATGTGAAGCTTGACTAATGACTTTGTTGACGCACCTGACCAATCAGAACATTGGCGGACCTGACCAATCAGAACGTTGACGGACCTGATCAATCAGAACGTTGACGGACCTGACCAATCAGAACGTTGACGGACACGGACAAAGTCAGGTATAGAGCAGGATCCGCTCTATACCGAAAGGTATAGAGCGGATCCTCTATACCGAAAGGTATAGAGCGGCTAGCGCCGCTAAAAATCACACCCAGTGTGAAGTGGGCGGTGTGGTCACAGTGGTCATCACAGTGATGGAAGTGATTCACTTAAAAAAAAACATGAAGGTGTTTTTTTTTAAGTGCCATAGTCCTATATAGGGCTGCACATGTGTCATGTGTTTCGCTAGCCAATCACAGTCCTGAAAGTCAGCCAATCACATTACAGCTAGTGGTGATAACACTAGCTGTAATGTGATTGGCTGACTTTGCAAAAGTATAGATTTGCATTGACTGTGGAAGGGTTAGGGTTGTAGACTGCGTTGTAGACTATTGGCCAATCACGGTGCAGGATTGGTCAGTGTCCAAACCTCACTTATAGGGGGCGGTTACACCACCCCAAAAAGAAACAGACAGACAGACAGACAGACAGACAGACAGACAGACAGATAGACAGACAGATGTCTGTCTCTTCCACTGAGTTTCAAACAGAACAAAGAATAAACTAACCCACTAACTAGAAGCGTGTCTTGGCAGACATTTTGAGGCTGATTCACGTTTGATTCCTTCGTGTTTGGCTGTTCGCCTTTAGTTTTCTGTTCTGTTCACTGCCATCTGTGATGGATGAGAGAGAGACATAGAGAGAGAGGGGCATGTGGACACACACACAGAGAGAGAGATAGATAGATAGGGAGACATAGACAGACAGTGGCATGTGGACACAGAGAGAGAAAGAGAGACTGAGAGAGAGAGAGAGAGAGAGAGAGAGAGAGAGAGAGAGAGAGAGAGAGAGAGAGAGAGAGAGAGAGAGAGAGAGAGAGAGAGAGAGTGTGGCATGTGGACACACACATATATATAATGACTCTCTTGAGTCAGAAGTCTTATGGCCAGACTGACTTCCTCTGTCTAAGGACATGACTCAAGTGTCAGTTTACAATACCATGTGTGTGTGTGTGTGTGTGTGTGTGTGTGTGTGTGTGTGTGTGTGTGTGTGTGTGTGTGTGTGTTTGCCAGTGTCCTCTGGGAGATTGTGTATCTATGAGTCAAGTGTTGGATTCGAGTGTGATTCATGTGGGCTATCATTAGAGACAGCATGCGTGTGTGTGTGTGCTCGCGCGCGCGCGTGCGTGTGTGCTCGCGCGCGCGCGTGCGTGCGTGCGTGCGCGCGTGCGTGCGTGCGTGCGTGCGTGCAACTGTGTGAGTCACTGCCTATTGACTCTAAAATGGAGCTGTGGATCAAAGGCACGTTCTGTAAGCCCACGCTGCCTCAGTCCTCTTGCTGTGTGTGCGTGTGTGCGTGTGTGTGTGTGTGTGCGTGCGTGTGTCTGTGTAATCAGCCAGTGAATGACAGATCATCAGCGACCAATGCAGATCATGACTCCAATAATAATAATAATATTAATAATAATATTTATAGTAATAATAATACATTCTGCCTCTAAGCAACACACACACACACACACTTACGTGCATGTGCGCGCACGCGCACGCACACGCACACACACACACACACAGTACAGCAGCGCTCAACAACCTGAGAGAGAACATGAGAGCAACACAACAGACGGAGTGTGTGTGTGTGTGTGTGTGTGTGTGTGTGTGTGTGTGTGTGTGTGTGTGTGTGTGTGTTTGTGACTCCTTGCTATATACCAATTTCCTAAATATGGTCGTTCTTCCTGAGCCCGTCTACTGCAATCATTCTGATCAGCAACCATGCAGAGAGAGAGAGAGGAAAGGGCAATGGAAATAGAATGAGAGAAAAGAGATTGAGAAAAAATCATAGAGAGAGAGAGAATCAGCAGGTTAGTTTTCCATTTGGTTGGCATTGTGCCTTCATGTCCCTACACACACACACACACACACACACACACACACACACACACACACAAAGGTCTTTGCCAGGCTGGGTGGCCTACCCCGGGCTGTGCCAGTCCTGTGAAGCCAAACAGTTAAGAATGTCAGTGACAGTGACAGTCGGTGACGACAACTACAAAAATAGAACTTGGTCATTTATGTTTTATTAATTGTTTTTGTCCTGAACTTTCCAAAGAGGTAAAAAGATTATTTGTAATCATGTTGCTTGTGGAACATTGACCCTCGTCCTGCAGCCAATCACTACCCTGGGTTTAATTGAATTCAACTTAACGAGTGTGTGTGTGTGTAATTAGTGCGGTTCCTCTAATAAACAAAAAGCTTTTAGTGTTGGACCAATAAGGAGTGAGTGTCCGCACCATACGGCTGCCTGGAGATAATCACCAGCAATTACTGTGTTTGTGCTGTTTTTGTAATTAATGTGAACCCATGGATTATGGCTTTTATTCACTTTAAACATAAATGTTCTGGACAATGTCATTAGAGGTCATTAGAGGTGGAAATATGGAGGAAAAAACATATATTTCACAGCAAAACAAGCTTTTCTAAGTGTACAATCTGAACCAAATGGACTGCCTTGCCTTGTCTTACCTTGCCTAGCTAGCTTTATGTATTTGTGTTTACGTTGTTAGGCTGCTAGCCAAGCTATTTAATCGCTACACGTTTTTGACACGGCCGTCTGTCCGTCTTTCTGACCGCACGTCTTTCTGATTGCACCTCTATCTGACCGCACGTCTTTCTGACCGCACGTCTTTCTGATCGCACGTCTTTCTGACCACACCTCTTTGTCCTCTGGTTTCTTTCAGGACCTGTGATTGGAGGAGAGAGGGGGCGAGAGAACAGAGAGAGAGAACAGTTCAACGGTGATGAGCGTCCGCGGCAGCTAGGCCCCGCCTCCATTAACCAACCAGGAAGTCAGTCAGGAAGTGGACAACGCTTCCCTAGCAACGCTTCCCTTAGCAACACTTCCCTAGCAAGGCGCTTCAGAGTTTCCGCTGAGCGGAACCTAGGAAGAGGTGGGAGGAGCCGTTGCAGTTGATTGGCCAGCATGGTGACCATGACCAGGAAGTGGGAGGGGACAGCGCTGATGAGGGCGGTCCTGGTGCTTGTGGGCGTGTCTGCGCTCTGCAGCGCTGCGGCGGTGGGGGGAGGGGACAGGACTGGGAACGCCCACTTGGAGAGGCGGAGCCACAGACACAGACACCTGACAGGTAAAGTTAGCTTCCTATCTCATGAATATTCACGTTTGATTCCTATCCTATCCAGAACACAGACATTAGTGTATATTAGGTGTGTATTATAATGTGTGTACTTTCAGAACACAGACATTAGTGTATATTGTGTGTGTAACAGTGTGTGTTATAATGTGTGTACTTTCAGAACACAGACAGAGGACAGGGAAGGAGGGTCAGGTTCTACATCGGTCCAAACGAGGATGGGTCTGGAACCAGTTCTTTGTTATTGAGGAATATACTGGACCTGACCCTGTTCTGGTGGGCAGGGTGAGTACCATGAACCATGACCCCTAACTAGTGTTGCCATGTCTGCTTATTATAAGCGACGTTGGGCTTGTTTTTCTATGACACATGATTACATTACATTACATTACAGTCATTTAGCAGACGCTTTTATCCAAAGCGACTTACAATAAGTGCATTCAACATAGGTAGGGAACGAAACTACTAATCAACATTAGTCTT
>NC_139950.1:46692930-46702930 GCF_963454915.1 Gymnoscopelus microlampas
ATAACGAGATAAAATCTTGTCGTGGAAGGCAGAGAGTTAAACTAACAACAGATTTCCAGTCGAGCTTTATTCCAGTATCTCTGACCGTGGGTTAACAATGTGTTAACACTTTGATCATATTATAGTTCATTAAACTAACAACAGCTTTATTCCAGTATCTCTATAACTTACTGTTCCTCCGGTTTCCTTCCCAAAAGCCCATAATTCAACAAGCTTCAACTCCCTGTCCAAATACTATTGAAGAATGGATGGATGTAGTGTAGGATGGAGTTCTTTCCTTTCTAACATTTATTCTAAGAACCCTTCAGGGAGCCATGATGTCACATGACACCATGTCTACCCAGAATGCATCAGTGTGGTCACAGCTTAACGCTTCTATCTGAACCACAGTGGTGTAAAGTAACTAAGTACATTGACTTTAGTAAGACATGTGAGTACTTCTTACAGCACAGTTTAACGCTTCTATCTGAACCACAGTGGTGTAAAGTAACTAAAGTACATTTAGTTAAGTAAGACTTGTGAGTACTTTTTACAGCACAGTTCAACGGTTCTGATCTGAACCATCAACGGGGGTCTAGGGTTCAGGTTACAGCCGGAGGGGACGCACAGACAACGGGACAAAAGACCACAAACGTTTTACTTTTCTTCAAAGGAAGGAAAAACTTCAAAGAAAAGCAATCCTTCACATCGTGGCCGGGATGCAAGGAAATCGAAGATAACAGATTATTTTTAGGATAGAAGCTGCTTGTGTATCAAGAAAAATAACCACTAAGATGCTTTTAAACGTATTATAAACCCTCAGAAAGCCTCCTGTATGTAAACAGATACAGAAGCGTTTCCATGACGTCACTGATGAACAACGCTGGTATTTTTACTTTAAGAGCAACAACGTGAAAAACTAAACACAACTAAAAAAGTCCAGAAAGTTAGTTTGGTCATTTGAATGTTAAAATGGTGTCTGGGTCATTTGAACCAGAGACCATTTGAGTCTCTGGTTTTTAAGTTGCTCGATTCAGTATTTAGATATTTGATATTCATTTTATGATGCTGTACCACCCTTTACCCTTCCTATACAAACCCATTGTAACTTCAAACTCCATTTTAACCATGTTAGATTCATCAAAAACACCCGTCCTTGGTTCTGGTGACTCATACCGCCCCCCCTATTACGTGAGGGGGCCGTGTTTTTTCAATTACTTTTTTCATTTATTTTTAATATTTTTTTTTAGAAAAAAACAACAAAAAACAATAAAATAAATAAATAAAATAAATTAAAACATTTATCCGAAAAACCCTGCCCTCCTAATGCGTGAGGGGGCCCCTCACGCATTAGGAGGGCAGGGTGAGTCACCAGAACCAAGGACGGGTGTTTTTGATGAATCTAACCTGGTTAAAATGAAGTTACAATGGGTTTGTATAGGAAGGGTAAAGGGTGGTACAGCATCTGATAAAATGAATATCAAATATCTAAATACTGAATCGAGCAACTGTCTGGGGGGCTCACAAAAGCCTGAGTAGACCATAACATGACCAAAATATTTTTTGAAAGTGAAATATCCGTTCAATATTATTCATTGGTTCAATGTTTTCACTTTCAAAAGCATTGAAAAGAGCCGATCTACAAGACCTCACCATGTAGTAGTTTCATTGATTTATGAATAAATAACAAGGTGAAATGTTGGAAACAGCAGGTTTCTGACCGACAACCACATGCTGGAGTGTTTCACACAGCGGGGGAGTCACACACACAACACGCGCGCACGCACGCACGCGCGCACGCACGCACGCGCGCACGCACACGCACACGCACACACACACAGATTATTTCCCAATGCAGATCTTATAGCTGAGAGCTTGTAGATCTGCTATTTGTGGCCATGATGAATACAGGTGTGTGTCTGGGAGGCCTCAGGGTACCGCCTCGGGGCGTCAGGTTTAGTGTTTCTGTTGTGAAGCAACTGGCAGCGCCAGGCTTCCTGAGATCAGCTTTCACTGTTAATGAATAATGGATGACACACACACACACACACACACACACACACACACACACAGGCACACAGGCAGTTCATTAACAGACGTCAGTCACGGTGAGAGCCACATCGTGCGGACAGCCACATCGTGCGGTCGGCTCCTCTGTTGTTCCAGTCTGTTAGAGTCGTTATTGGAATCACGTTTCTGGACGTTTCGCTGACTCCACCACTTCATCTCTATAGGTCTATTATATGAGTCTGACTCCACCTCTGTGTTACTGTACATGTAAAGTACAGTACAGTACAGTACTGTTACTGTACATGTACATGTGTTACTGTACATGTAAAGTACAGTACTGTTACTGTACATGTGTTGTAAGAGAGGTTTTCAAAGTACGGGCAATAGGAAAGGAGAGGGCAATCAATGTAATTAATTCATTAATACAAAATAAGAAACATCATGATATAGAATATAAAATAAATACTATTATACTTTATTGATCCCTGAGGGCACATTAAAAAGCACAGCTGTTCTCATCAGCAAAGCAGAACATGTTAATTTATTATTATTATTCTTCAAGTCATTTCACAACAGGAGGCATCAGCCACAGGCTGAGGCTGTTTGAAGGTCTTTTGCTTTGACAACGTTTTATATCTCTGCTAAATTAACTTTTCAGGAGAAAACAATAATGCCTCTGCAAAGTTATTATGGTGACTTTATACATTGCCAGATACTTATATTATCATCACTTTACCCAAATACCGCTCAAGTGGAGTTAGGAGGTTTTTCACCGTTAATGTGGAGATGGTCGTTTTGTCCATCATTGAATAGAATGAGAAGGTGGAGTTAGGAGGTTTGACTGACAGATTGATGATCCAATGGAGGTTGAGTAGGAAGTGCGTTTTAATACTTTTCATTGGTTCAGCATTTGTTAACCCCCCCGACACACACACACACACACACACACACACACACACACACATTCACACTTTCACTTGATAACAAATTCAAAACAAGCAAACATAGCAAATCCACAAGGTCACAATGTCGCATCGCGGCGCGTTGTGAGCTTGTGGATTTGTGTTACTTCTGTGTGACGCTGTAGTATGACAAAGTAGAGCGTTAATTAAAAAAATAATAATGAGATACAAGGTTTCTGCCTGACAATATGAGAGAGTCCACTTTCTAACCACCTGTCCACTGTACCAAGACATCACAGACACATACTGACCACCTGCCCACTGTACCAAGACATCACAGACACACACTGACCACAGATCACAAACACACAAGAAAGTTTTGAGAACATGACTAATGACAAAAAACTCCTATAGCTGCTGAGTGAAGTACAATCATTATCCGTATCCCCCTGCACTGAGAGAGAGAGAGAGAGAGAGAGAGAGAGAGAGAGAGAGAGAGAGAGAGAGAGAGAGAGAGAGAGAGAGAGAAGAGAGAGAGAGAGAGAGAGAGAGAGAGAGAGGGGTAGAAGTGAGAACTGATTTGGATGCTCTATTAACTAAGGGAGAGAGACAGACAGATACTGATGGTGAGACGGGTAAAGCAGCACGGTTCATTCCACAGCATCCACATAAATAAAAACATATAAATAGTCATAAATGTGTCATAATCAGCTCTCTAGCAGCTCCAGATACGTCCGTTTTTATAATGTTTGGCCAAAAATAAAGTGCAAAGCGCTGACTGTCTGCCTGAGGCCGAGGTTTAATGTTTAAATACAGCAGACGTTGACAGTCTCTCTACATACAGCCGTCCGACAGGAAACTGGTATCTCCACATTTTACAGGGTTTTATTTATACTTTTGGGGTATGGATTGGGTTTCATATTTTAGACTGTACGGGGAAAAGCATATCCAAGCATGCTACACACATCTAGGTCTATGTAAAGACCACTTTAAACTCACCACTGTAAAACAAAAAGTGATGACGTTCTAAAACACTAAAGGTTTTTAGAACGATTCCTCAGAGACGCAGCCCATTGTTTCCCATATAACTAATATATCCATATAATCAGTGGTGTAAAGTAACTAAATACATTTACTGAAGTTCTGTACTTTAGTACAATTTTGAGGTACTTTTACATTACTGGAGTATTTCCAGTTTTCAGTACTTTTACTTCTACTCCACTACATCTCGCAGGCAAATATTGTACTTTTACTCCACTGCAATTATCTGAAAACTTTAGTTACTAGTTACTTAGCAGATGATTAAAATATATTACATACATTAATCACTTTAGTCCTATGTTATACCTAGGCTATTTGAAAATAGCAGATCTACAAGCTCACAATGTGTCGCATCGTGACACGTTGTGAGCTTGTAGATCTGCTATTTTCAAACACATTAGTACTTTTACTTTTGGTACTTTAAGTACATTTTGGTACCAATAGCTTTGTACTTTTACTCAAGTAAATTTTGAAATCCAGACTTTTACTTGTAACAAAGTACCTTCCACATTGCAGTATTGATACTTTTACTTGAGTAAAACATTTGAGTATGTACTTTTTCCACCACTGCATATAATGTATCCATATAACTAATGTATCCATCATCTCACATCCCACAAGAATTGAAGCTTGTGTAGCCTTTGTATAACAAGGGAAGCAAATTAGACCCCGGCAACTACCGCACTTTTTTCAACCTTTGTTCCATATCAAAGGTTATAGAGAGGTTAATATTATACCATCAGATCAAAGGCTATAGAGAGGTTAATATTATACCATCAGATCACTAAATATCTCACTGAAAGAAAAATAGAAAAAAACCTTTTTGAATTGCAATCTGGCTTCAGAACATTCCATTCCACCGACACCTGCCTTCTCTATTTGACCGACTACATCAAACGCCAAGTAGACTCTGGCAAACACTGTGGCATGGTTATGTTGGACCTCCTATAGGCAAACACTGTGGCATGGTTATGTTGGACCTCTTATAGCCGTTTGACTCTGTAAACTATTCCATACTGCTGCATAAACTGAAGGCATTTGGGTTTGATAGTGCTAGATAGAATTTCAGGCAGTTGGCAACAGTAGCATTAAATACAACTTTAAGGTCACAAAGGTCATATTGAGTCATATTAATAAAACACACACACAAAATGACGAAGTGTCTCCCAAAGAAACAAACCTAATCAATGCAGCCTATTAAAAACAAATCTGGTTCCAGATAAAACGCAAACTGCTACAGTGAAGCAAACACACACACGCACACACACACACACACACACACGCACGCACACGCACACGCACACACACACACACACACACACACACACACACACACACACACACACACACACACACACACACACACACACCTCGACATGAAGAGAATGATTACCCAGACACACACAGACACACACACACATTTGTCAACCAACATAAATAAACAAGGCCACATTTGTTACAACAAAACGAATTGGGAAAACAGACGCATCTCCATTTGTTACGACCAGAACCTCTAAGACACAATAACTGACCAGAACCTCTCAGACACAACAACTGACCAGAACCTCTAAGACACAATAACTGACCAGAACCTCTAAGACACAATAACTGACCAGAACCTCTCAGATACAATAACTGACCAGAACCTCTCAGATACAATAACTGACCAGAACCTCTAAGACACAATAACTGACCAGAGCCTCTCAGACACAATAACTGACCAGAACCTCTCAGATACAATAACTGACCAGAACCTCTCAGATACAATAACTGACCAGAACCTCTAAGACACAATAACTGACCAGAGCCTCTCAGACACAATAACTGACCAGAACCTCTAAGACACAATAACTGACCAGAACCTCTAAGACACAATAACTGACCAGAGCCTCTCAGACACAATAACTGACCAGAACCTCTAAGACACAATAACTGACCAGAACCTCTAAGACACAATAACTGACCAGAACCTCTAAGACACAATAACTGACCAGAACCTCTAAGACACAATAACTGACCAGAACCTCTCAGACACAATAACTGACCAGAACCTCTAAGACACAATAACTGACCAGAACCTCTCAGACACAATAACTGACCAGAACCTCTCAGACACAATAACTGACCAGAACCTCTAAGACACAATAACTGACCAGAACCTCTCAGACACAATAACTGACCAGAACCTCTCAGATACAATAACTGACCAGAACCTCTCAGATACAATAACTGACCAGAACTCCCCATTTCCTGTCTCCCTGCTGTCCTATCCATAAAGGCATAAAAGCAGCAAACTATAGTTGAAGTCCCGAGGGACAGATAAATACAGACCTTACTTTAGTCAACTGAAACATCATAACCATAAACATCATAACCATAAACATTTGGCCGGCCTCATATCACTCAGGTAATGAGGCTTTTCATTCCTCTTCGGCCCTGGTCTTTGTATACGGAAACAACTGGTGTGAAACACAGCAATAGATAAACCCTCATCAGAGAGAGAGAGAGAGAGAGAGAGAGAGAGAGAGAGAGAGAGAGAGAGAAGCTATAGCTACTTGATGTGTTGTATAGTATATATAATAGATGTATTTATTGACCATACATCTGTACAGAAGGATGAAACAAACATGCTAATAGAGCTTATTATTTCCACTGTGCTCCGTCACTAGAGAACAAGAAAGTAAACAAACACACACACACACACACACACACACACACACACACACACACACACACACACACACACACACACACACACACACACACACACACACACACACACACACACACACACACACACACACACACACACACACACACACACGTGTCAGCTTCACTTCAAAGCAAACTGGAAACGCCAGTACAGATACATTAATAACAGCAGACAGGGCAGAGACTCAAAGTGACTTCACATTATGGCGTGTGTGTGTGTGTGTGTGTGTGTGTGTGTGTGTGTGTGTGTGTGTGTGTGTGTGTGTGTGTGTGTGTGTGTGTGTGTGTGTGTGTGTGTGTGTCTGTGTGTGTGTGTGTGTGTGTGTGTGTGTGTGTGTGAGAGAGAGAAATAGCAGATGCCTTTACTGTAATATGGGCAGCTATTGTTATTGATTAAAAACATTCCTGAGCCTTGTGCGTGCATTGCAACATTGCATAATTTTCACCAGATGTTTTTTGGCTTGGCGGTAAAAATTTGGGGAGGTTAATGTCCTTGTGTTTAACCTGTCTGTCTGTCTGTCTGTCTGTCTGTGTGCAGGTACCTCTGTGATGCAGGTGACAGCCACAGACAATGACGACCCCACCTATGGGAACAGTGCCAGGCTGGTCTACAGCATCCTACAGGGACAGCCCTACTTCTCTGTGGAGCCACAGACAGGTAGGTGGTGAGACAGCTAAACACACGCAGCCAGACAGCTACAGTATGTCACAATATCGTCAGAAAGTTACAGGATATTCACACAGTATTGTAACAATGATCTGAGCTATGGGATCCGACACCAGTCTGCCATGCAACAGAGACAACGCTGAGAGCTAGCTCGCTCAGAGGAGAGGTGAGGTGTGTGGTGTGTGTTAATCCCAAGGGGCCAGCCTGAGATTTTTACATTGACACCAATACGGAAGAGACAGTTCATATGAATGGCCTGTAGTCTCAATGTTTTACCCCTGCGGGTGCCAGAAAGAATTTATTTTAATGCAAGCGGATGGGTTTTTGACAAACTTTAGACAAGATCTTCTTACCTTGATAAAAATGTTCATAAATACTATATGCTTCCATTCGCTGGTTTAAAGGTTTCATGACATTCAGTTTTACCACACATTAAACGTCTTTGTCATGGTCCTTCAAACGTGTATAAAACGTTTTAACTAAAAATTCCACTCCAGTGATCCATGGCAGGTGTTTTTCTCTCACATTTCTAAAGCCTTTTCAACTGCAATGAAAACAAAAATCTTTGCCTGCGGTTGTCGCTGTTGAGGGATTTTGCCTGTCAATCATGGCCTCTGCTCCACCCCCCCCCCCCCAAAGGAAAGGATAGGGGAGGGGAGGGGCGAGGAGGAGAGTGGGCGGGATTAATGGCCTTCACTGCCCAAGGGCCAAGCTCAGATTACTTTTCAGCCTAATTATTCAGAAAACCCCAGACCACAGAAAATCCACTGAATGTTCAAAGTTCTGATTTTTTTGGTGTAATTGAGGTCATAAAACCCCCCAAAAAGTGAAAATGAATGTCATAGAACCTTTAAAGTCTCCTTTCAATCATCATAATATGCGTTTTGGTAAACTATGGTCCCATTTATTTTAAAATTGATGATAGAGTAGGTTATGCTCTGGGAGTGGCGGGATGATTTGATTGACAAGCTACCCAACCAATAGCATTCATTTCCGGTTGCAAAGGATATGACGAGATATTGAAAGATGGCGGATTGCACACAGTTGAACAATCGGCTTGATTTGCGTACGTCTGTAGAGTCTAGGGGCGTAACGCTGACCATTCATTTTATACAGTCTATGGTTAATCCACAACAAACGTTCTCCTAACGTTCTAGTAAATATAACAGAACTTTGTGATGCTGTTCAACATCATACAAAAAGCCTTTTTCATTGGTTGTTGTCCAAACTCTGCATGTTTGCTTCCTGGTTCCCGGCTGTTCCAACTAGAGCCCCGCCCCCCTCTCCTCCTCCTAATGTCAATGTCAAGGACCCCACATTCATTCATTTATGTATTGGCCGCAGACCAGGACCCCTATACAGACCAGGACCCCCATACAGACCAGGACCCCCATACAGACCAGCACCCCTATACAGACCAGGGCCCCCATACAGACCAGGGCCCCCATACAGACCAGGACCCCTATACAGACCAGGACCCCCATACAAGATTTATGTTTTAAAAACTATTCCTTGTTTATTGTCCTTTTAGCCTTAAAGGGAATTTTGGACCATGGTTTTCTTACCTTTTCTGTGATGTTATGATATCCTAGGATGAATGGCACAGTAGAAAAAAAGTCTTGAATGCGGTGGGCTCATTCAAGACAATCACGTTGCATCAAAATATGCGATCTAGCACAAGGCCTATTTGTGCACGTTTTTAGCTGTGGCGGACCCGGGGTGGAGTTTTTCTACTATACCATTCATCCTAGGATATCATAACATCATAGAAAAGGTAAAAAAAACGTGGTCCAAAATTCCCCTTTAATGTCTGACTGTACCGCGTGATTTTTACATTTATGTTTATATTTCTGCTATATTGAGTCATTTATATGGGAGGTCCCACTGGGAACCACATATTTTATAACACACTTCTCTTCTGGGGGTCCCTGGCACAACATATTTTCAGATGGGGGTCCGTGGCCAAATAAATATTAGTTTGGGGGTCCTTGGCATGAACAAGATTAAGAACTACTGGACTATATTGTTGTATTGCTACTTTACCTTGAGTAAAAACATCAGAGTACTTTGACTCGTGTTAAAACATGTTCAGGCCAGACAGAGGAGGCTCAGCTGTTGCTATGCAACTATTTAAAAAAAACTGACCCTTCTGCTGTTGGTTTGGACGGACGGACGGATGACATCCTTTGATGGAGAGACAATACGATCACTGATACTCCTAATGAAAATAAACACTTCACAGATTATAGAGAACTTTGAATTATAACAATCGGTTCAGAATTGACTGAGTACTGCTTAGTTAAACTGCCGGTGTCCTTACAACCAAACATTTCTTTTTGCACTTAAGACGTGGTCTGACCACGTCTTAGTGGTATGCGGTGATCTTTTTAAGTCAAGGTGCAAAATAGCAGATAACACATTGCCCTTGATTAACATATGGACACTCCCCCATGCGTAAAATATGCTGGCGAGTCTTATTCCTTAAGTGTTTGCGTTCAGCGCAACTTGCATAATAGGGATTGCGCATAAAATGGTGGCCACAAGGTCGGTCGGATCTGTGGCTCTGGACAACGGGATCTCCACATACGCCTATATATGGGCGTATCGGGTTTGTTTATGGTTATGTCTGAGTCATAGTGACGTGGCCGTGGTCCACCCATTGGCTGGCCCACCCATAAGCCAAATTTAA
>NC_139950.1:46717930-46725430 GCF_963454915.1 Gymnoscopelus microlampas
ATATTGTATAGATGAGAGAGATGAAGCAGGAACCGCCACTACATATTGTATAGATGAGAGAGATGAAGCAGGAACCGCCACTACATATTGTATAGATGAGAGAGATGAAGCAGGGACCCCCATTACATATTGTACATGAGAGAGATGAAGCAAGGACCCCCACTACATATTGTATACATGAGAGAGATACATGGTAAATGGTGCATTTATATAGCGCTTTTCTCCAAAGCGCTTTACATTGATTGTGCCATTAACCCATTCACACACACATTCATACACCGATGGCAGAGGAAACCATGCAAGGCACCCACCTGCTCATCGGGAGCAATTAGGGGTTCAGCGTCTTGCTCAAGGACACTTCAACACTAACTCTAGGGGAGCTAGTGTCGAAGTGTCGAGATGAAGCAGTGACCCCCACTACATATTATATAGATGAGAGAGAGATGAATCAGGTGTGCTGGATTCACGTTAATGTGTCTTTTCAGACATTTAACCATTTAAACCCTCAACATTTCGTAAACTTGACCTCTCACTCTGTACTTGGTCTGCTCTTTTTTTTTTTTTACCTCGACACCAAACGTCTTTGCTGAACATAGCTGATCTATGTGAGCTTGTAGATCTGCTGTGTTTTGGCTAAAGAATAGGAATGCTAGGGTTCAAGTGGTTAATGTAACTCTGTAATAACTTTGAGGACCCCCTAGGGGTCCCGAACCCCCTGTTGAAGACTTCATGAATCAATACAGTTTCATTCCAGAACAAAGTGACTTGAGGCTCTGAGATGAAACAGTGTTCTGTTCTTCTTAATGCATTAAAGATGGGGAGAATTTACTTCATTTGCTTTGAGAAAAATCCTCCTACAGACAGACAGACAGACAGACAGACAGACAGACAGACAGACAGACCATATCATAAGTTGCAAAACTCTTACTTTTAAGGAAATATAAAAAAAAAGGGGAAAACGATAATTGCTATTTTTGTGCACCACTGTTATGCAATAAAGTAGGACATTAATTTACTAAATAAAACATAGCCAGTTGAAATATGGAGACAGAAGGTAGAACTTTTTTATGTTATTAAAAAGATGTTTGGATCCCAACGGATCTAAACTCATACCTGCTTTAATAATGCAGAGTTTGGGACTTTACTTTCTTTTCTTTCTTTTCTTTTCCCTTTGCTCTTAATTTGCACCTTGGTCATGGTGATACTGAGAATACAATATAAAGGGAAAAATAAGGAAATCTGTGCTCATTTATTCCACTAAAACTATGACGAAAAACTCTCGGCCGACTACCTACTACTACATTATTTATGTACATTATGTATGTTATATCTAACCCTACTACTAACCCTAACCTAAATGAAACTAAACTAAATGACTACCTACATGAAACTAAACTAAATGAAAACTAAATGAAAACTAGAAAAAGTGCTCCTCGGAGCACAGGTCTCCGCCAGGTCAGGTACGTTATTCTGGCCTCCTGGTGGCGCTATAATAGGCCAATGTGAAAAGGGTGCCATTTATTCTTTGGTCTTTCACGGCAATCAGACATTGCATTCATGATTTGAGGCATTTTGTTCCAAAAATGTGTTTTGCTAAATTAGACCTGCTGGTGGCGCTATAACAGGCCAATGTGAAAAGGGTGGCATTTCTTCCTCGGCCTAGTGGGAATGTGCGTGTGAAATTTCACGGAAATCGCAAGCTGCGTGCATAGCTTTTTGTTCAAAATGGACCAATCCTGCAAACTTTGGAAGCCAACCATAGGCAATGAGGATGGAATATGGGAAATCGGACAGATCCGTGTTGATCACATGACCATAGAGATACTGTGTACCGATTTGTGCCGGTGATTAGCTGCTAACACACAGACAGGAGTGGACGGACACACGGACGGACGGAGGGTAAAACATACTCTCTCGCCATGCCTTCGGCCTGGCGGAGACAAAAAGTAAATTGAATTAAGGTCAACAAATACAAACTAGACTAAAATGTTAGAACTAAGACTGGGGGGCGGCAGTGGCTCAGGGGTAGAGTGGCTGGGTGGAGTGAACTGGAAAACCGCAAGGTTCCCAGTTCGATCCCGGGCTGGGGCGTTCCCCTAGAGTTAGTGTCGAAGTGTCCTTGAGCAAGACGCTGAACCCCTAATTGCTTCCGATGAGCAGGTTGGTGCCTTGCATGGTTTCCTCCGCCATTGGTGGTGTATGAATGTGTG
The DNA here is from genome assembly GCF_963454915.1 of Gymnoscopelus microlampas. Taxonomy (NCBI): domain Eukaryota; kingdom Metazoa; phylum Chordata; class Actinopteri; order Myctophiformes; family Myctophidae; genus Gymnoscopelus; species Gymnoscopelus microlampas. Next base: position 46,720,141 of record NC_139950.1, read on the forward strand.
TGTGAATGGGTTAATGGCACGATCAATGTAAAGCGCGTTGGATAAAAGCGCTATATAAATGCACCATTTACTTGTCATTGTATGCTTGGATGTTACTTTAGCACACTGGACCCTCAGAGGTTTAAAAAAAGACCAACGGAAGTCATGAACGGGAAGATTGTGTGTGTGTGTGTGTGTGTGTGTGTGTGTGTGTGTGTGTGTGTGTGTGTGTGTATTAAGTGCTATTAGTTGTCATCTCCACCACAGGCTCTGATGGGGTTTAATACTGTGGAGCAACAGCTCCCCCTATAGACGTCTGAGCACACTGCAGCCTGGACACTTAACAAGTCCCCTCAGTTTGTCTGCATTAATAATAATATTCATTATTATTATGAATAATTAATAATAAGCTCTAGTCTAACCGCTTCTTTCTGTAGAATGTACACATATATGTTCACACACAGTTATAATTTTATACTCTGCCAACATAATATGAAATGTTCTGACACCATCCATTAAAAGATGTAGATCACTGGTTTCTTTCAAAACTGGCCTTAAAAAAAACATCTACCAGGAGACCATAAGGGGAGGTTAATGTAAAACACATCTATCAGGAGACCACAAGGGGAGGTTAATGTAAAACACATCTATCAGGAGACCACAAGGGGAGGTTAATGTAAAACACATCTATCAGGAGACCACAAGGGGAGGTTAATGTATAAAACATCTATCAGGAGACCATAAGGGGAGGTTTCTACTTTGTACATAATAGTGTTTGTATTTGTTATATTTACATGTATTATTTTGTTATTTGTTTACCTTACATTTATGACTAATAAAGTATTCAATCAATCAAAACCCCAAATCCACCCAATGTACTGATACTGAATATTCAGAATGGCTATTAATTCTCTCTCTCTCTCTCTCTCTCTCTCTCTCTCTCTCTCTCTCTCTCTCTCTCTCTCTCTCTCTCTCTCTCTCTCTCTCTCTCTCTCTCTCTCTCTCTCTCTCTCTCTCTCTCTCTCTCTCTCTCTCTCTCTCTCTCTCTCAGATGGTGGACTTTGAGACAAAGAGAACGTATACGCTGAGAGTGGAAGCGTCCAACCCTCACATTGACCCTCGGTTCATTTCCTGGGGACCTTATAAGGATGAAGCTACCATAAAGGTAACAATAAAACCTTGTTTTTAGCATGTGTGAGGGAGGCACCTTCGAAAACAACAATTGTGTAGCAGACCGCACAGTCTGTGTGTGTGTGTGTGTGTGTGTGTGTGTGTGTGTGTGTGTGTGTGTGTGTGTGTGTGTGTGTGTGTGTGTGTGTGTGTGTGTGTGTGTGTGTGTGTGTGTGTGTGTGTGTGTTTGTGTGTGTGTGTGTGTACTCCTCCTTAAATCACTCCTAAACCTTTGAGTATCCAGACCATCTAAACCTTAGTCTCCAGACCATCTGGCTCTACTAGCTTTTCCACAAGGCTTCTTTACTGAGAGGCTATTAATGTTTAGCCTGGTAAACCCTCCCTCCGGAAATCTCATTTCCATTTGATTTCAGGAGTGAGTCTGGCATGAACGCCCATTCTGCAATATTGGCTGTGTACACCAAACTGACGAGCCTATCAGCGTCGTCGCACATCGTTCTGTGATTGACAGCGACAGTTGGCCAATCAGGTGGCGAGTTCGAGTGAGCCCGAATGAAGCCGAGTGCAGCCTGAGTGCAGCCGACAAAACACGAACGGCAGCCATTGTTGTTGTCCGAGTGCCTTCACTTCTTACTTTAATTTTTTAAAACGGTCTCAAACTTATTTTTTGAGGCACAGAATTTACTATTAAGTTATCGTTTGGATAGAATGTAGTTGTTTAACTTCATATATGTGGTCAATTAATCATGACAGAGCCTATTCAAAAAATATAAATTTAAAGAACCGGCAGGGGCGGGGAGTGACACGCATTTATCCGAATAAGGCAACCTATTTTGGGCATGGCCGTCTCAAAAGTCCCGTTGCGTCACATAGTCTGGAGGTGGTAAAAATGAACTGCTGATTGGCTGAAGGGGAAAAACGATCATTGGCTGAAGGGGTTGTCAGTCAACGGTATTACTCCCGCCCAACTCCAGCCCACAGCCAATATTGCAGAATGGGCGATCAGGCCAGACTCACTCCTGAAATCAAATGGAAATGAGATTTCTTGAGGGAGGGTTTATACCAGGCTAATTAATGTTCTGGTGATAGGAGAACGTTGTCATGACAATGAAGCATTTGTATCGAATTGAATTTAATTGAAAGCGACTGTATTTATATTTTCTGTACTGTACGTGACATCATCCTGTAGTATGATAAACATGCATACTGTACTGTACTATGAGCACATTCTTCCCGAAGGCTGTTGTTATTCAACACACTGGCAGTCAACGTTCTTTTCTTTTGTTTTGTTTTTCAGTTCAATTCAGTTGTCATTTATATAACAGATAAAAAACGTTCTAGTACATATATATGATAGATACAAATAAAACACTTCTACACTCTTTACTTATCATCTCTGTCTGTCAGCTGTAAACCTTGTTTGTCCAAAGCTGTTGCTTTTCAGGATTCAAATTCAAAAATAGCAAACATAGCAGATCTACAAGCGCGTGCACGCACACACACACACACACACACACACACAATTAATTCATGCCTGGAGGTAAAACTGTCCTTAAACGACAAAACCTCCAACACCACCTGGATCTGTGGGCGGGAGACCATCTGTACTGTACTGGAGAGAGAGAGAGAGAGAGAGAGAGAGAGAGAGAGAGAGAGAGAGAGAGAGAGAGAGAGAGAGAGAGAGAGAGAGAGAGAGAGAGAGAGAGAGAGAGAGAGAGAGAGAGAGAGATTGAGAGAGAGAGAGAGAGAGAGAGCGAGCGAGAGAGAAGCAGACAGACAGACAGACAGATCCATACAGAGACCGAGCCAGTGATGGAGAGAAAGAGAACAGAATAAAGGAGAGCAGAATGAACTGGAAACCTGTGACCTACTTTAAACCCCCCCCCCCCCCTCCAAAAGGTGTTCTGAGGAACAGTCTGGAAGCCTGATAAAAGATTTAAATGAGATTATAATTAGTGTTGGATCCGGGAACCAGAGGAACCAGATCCAACATTGAGGAACCAGGCATTTGGAACCGTTTCCATAACCAGGTTCTTATCTCACTGTCAGATCTGATATGTGGACTTACTGTCTGATGTGCTATTATAATGCCAGAGGTTCTATATGTCTGATATACTATTCTTTCAGCGGTGCCCACACTTTTTTGACTTGAAACTGCTTTTAACACCACCAGCTCAACAAGATCTACCGACCAAAAAATAATTATCCCGTTGCTGAAAATACTAAATACATTTACCACTTTTGCTTCCTTTGGAATAGTGACACTGACGTTACATTTAAGGCAGACACACTTGGAATGGGAGTATAGTGGAAAATAAGTCTTTAGATTCTTTGCCACGCACATATTTATAGAACTGCTACTGACGTTGAAACCAATGCATTGCATTGTGGGTTTGACTACTATAGAAGTAAACTAGGGGTGTGCCGATACACTAATTTCACGAAACGATACGATACGATATTTGGCTCACAACTTCGATACGATTTCGATACGATACGATACGCACTTTTTTTATTATGAAAATAAATGGGGGAGAAAAAAAGGAAATGCAAACAAATAATTCTGTTTTTGCATTATTCAGACATGCAAAGTAGCTTTTCAGCCGTTTTGAATCCAAATAGGGCAATAGTGTGACACCTGACCCGAAAAAAAACAACATGTTGTCACCCTTTTCACCTCGGGGCTGTTTGCATGCCTGATTATTTTGATTGGTGTAAAAAAAAAAAAAAAAAGTTTTTCAAAACGATATTTTTTTTTTCCAAAACGATACATATCGTCGCGAAAACGTATCGCGATATATCGCGGGACGATATATCGGCACACCCCTAAAGTAAACCAATAATCGAATAATAACTAATACATACGTAAACCAAGAACCTATCATCAGGATAATTCCTTTCCTTTTAACAGGTCGTTTATGAAAGTCCTTGCGGTCTTGTTTCCAATGAGAACCTGTGAGCAATTAGGGGTTAAGAGTCTTGCTCAGGGACAAATTTCATTTCATCGACACATATGCTGACCTGGCCTGGAATCGAACCTGGGGCAACCAGGGCCTCTGGCTCCCTAGGCAGGCTCACATAACCATTCAGCTATGGCTGCCCCTCAGCCTACTTTGAAACTATATACACTATAGGATGCCAGCTCAACAATGACCTGGCATCGGTCCGGGACCCCTAGGGGGTCCTCATAGTTACTACAGGGGGTCCGCCAAATCTTTGTGTGATTTTTACATTAACCACTTCAACCAAACATCCCTATTCTGAGGAGAACTTCAGCCAAAAATAGCAGATCTACAAGCACACAACGCCTCGCAGCGCGAGGCGTTGTGCGCTTGTAGATCTGCTATTTTCGGCAAAGTGGTTTAGTATAGGGGGGGAAAAGAGCAGACTAAGTACAGAGTGAAAAGGTCAGGTATACTAAGTAGTGTTTAAGTGCATGGTTACATGTCTGGAAATACACATTAACATGAATCCAACATGATAGTGCTGTGGAAACAAGTCTATGAAGCTGCCTATGAATCCATGAACAAATAAATATTCTATACAATATATAATGGGGGTCCCTGCTTTATCTCACTCTCAGCCAAGGGGTCCTTGGCCTGAAAACGTTGAAGACCCCTGGTCTACATAACATGCTATCTAAGTTACATTTTAGCCTTTGCATAATCCTGCAAGGTCGTCAAGGCTAGGAGGGCGAGTGCTACGGGCTGAGGGGGAGTCTGAAGAGGTGAGTCTTCAGATTACGGCGGAAGATACATAATATATTTATCTACACTATGGAAGCCATGAAGGGAGCTGACAGGCTGTTTTTCCAGTCTCCTTAATTCAAGTGGCAGACGGCATGAGGTCTTTGTGATCTTCTACCTTGTTGGCATCCTTAGTTTCATCATATCTGCTTCTCTCTGTTTGTAACAATGGAGGAGAACTCATTGTTTGCGTCATGCAGCCTCTCTCTGTTCTGTTTTAACTCTTTAAAGTCTTTGTTCTATGTTCCTTTATATTCTATTCTCTCTTGGTGACGTCGATCAGTGCGTTACGCAACACTTCAAAGACCTGACTCACTGTGATGGAGTTAACCCTTTGATTTACACACGTTACACCTGGAAACCTGACCCCCTCTCTCTCTCTCTCTCTCTCGCTCTCTCTCTCTAGATAACAGTAGAGGATGCAGATGAGCCTC
>NC_139950.1:46730430-46732930 GCF_963454915.1 Gymnoscopelus microlampas
TGTGTCTGCGTGTGTGTGTGTGTGTGTGTGTGTGTGTGTGTGTGTGTGTGTGTGTACAGAGCGTGTCATTATGTTGTTGTGGTCCAGGCGTGCGCTGCTCATACAACACCCTGGCAAACAACAACACGCTAACTTTAGTTCCGCCCAGCGGCAGAATGAGGCGGCGGTGCGTTGGGGAACCTTTGGAAACAACAACCAGTAAACTCATAGTGTGTAGCGGACCGCACACTGTGTGTGTGTGTGTGTGTGTGTGTGTGTGTGTGTGCGCACGCGCGTGCGTGCGTGTGTGTGCGCGTGTGTGCTGACTGGGTGGCAAACAGCTGGAAATTGTTCTTGTTTGTCGCCCTGCCGGTCAGACACACACACACACACACACACACACACGGTCTCGCCCCCTCACTCTCTTTCGCTCTGTCTCTCTTGCTCTGCTTTCAACTCTCTTTGTTGCCTTTTCCCTCTCTCTCCGTCTCTCTCTCCGTCTCTCTCTCCGTCTCTCTCTCTGTCTCTCTCTCTCTCTCTCTGAATGGTTCATCCGTTCACTCACACAAACAAACACAAACACACACACACACACACACACACACACACACACACACACACACACACACACACACACACACACACACACACACACACAGTGTCCACTAGCACAGACCAAACACTCACTATAATGTTTACATCCTGTCTCTCTGTGTGTGTTTTGTCTCTATTTCAGGAGGAGGAAATGCAGCAATGTCAAATATAATGTTAGCTTTGTGTATCTCACTGTCTCTCACTGTGTGTGCGTGTGAATGCGTGCGTGCATGTGTGTGTGTGTGTGTGTTCAGGAGGACACCACCAGGACACCAAAGTGCGCGTCAGCATCAAAGTGAAAGACGTGAACGACAACGCACCGGAGTTCGCCACAAACTACGAAGTCTTCATATGTGAAAGTATCCAGCCAGGAAAGGTTTGTGTGTGCGTGTGCGTGTGCGTGTGTGCGTGCATGCGTGTGTGTGTGTGGGTGTGCAATTTTATGGGGGGGAGGTATATGCAGAATATATGCAGCGTATATGCCATATGCAGGTTCATATATTTGCATATATGTGGATATATAGAAAATAAATGTCTCTTCTAATTTCTAATTTCGTATATATCACATATATTATAAACACATATATGTTGCATATATAAAAACATATATGTTCATATATTTTCTTTGCCCCCCCTGGTGGCAGAGGCAAAAATAGCCTGTGTGTATGGGCATATACTGATGACATCAGGGATCTCCATATACGGGCATAAAAGGGATAAGGACTGACACATACAGATATCTCCATATATGGGCATAAAGGGACAGACAGGTACAGGTACTCTGACTGAGCCATGAGGGCTTAACCTCTAGAATGATTAGAATGTTAGAGTTCATGTGTTCATGTTCTGAACACAGTGCTTATATTCCATCAAGCTATTCACACCCAATGGAATTTTCAATAGAAAACATAGCTCTGTGCCCCAGGGGGATAGCGCCCCCTAGTGGCAGTGATGTCACACTTCAGTTCTCTACAAGCTAAAGCTAAAGCACATTTATTGGGCCGTCATTGTTGTCAGTCAGAAAAGCTTGTACCTCCATCTATAGAATGACCTACAGTACTACTGTTACACATTCATAACGCACACAATGTACACAAACACACCACATGTGTACACACACAATGTACACAAACACACACCACATGTACACACACATCATACACATTACTGGACCACTTGTTGAATGAACGACCTGCTAGACTTGAATGAAACACAAACACCATTACAATGTAAGAGACATTTTCTATTCTTGTGCGTCGTGTGTGTGTGTGTGTGTGTGTGTGTGTGTGTGTGTGTGTGTGTGTGTGTGTGTGTGTGTGTGTGTGTGTGTGTGTGTGTGTGTGTGTGTAGATCATAGGCACAGTGAGTGCGGTGGACAGAGATGAAATGTCTCACAGGCAACACTTCACCTTCAGCCTCCCGCCTGAGATCGCTCACAACCAGAACTTCTCCCTCCAAGACAACAGAGGTACACACACACACACACACACACACACACACACACACACACACACACACACACACACACACACACACACACACACACACACACACACACACACACACACACACACACACACACACACACACACACACACACAGAGCAAGCTACACAGATGTGATTAATTCCGTCAGATTGAATGGGAATCACCTTAGTTTGGTTGGCAGTAACATTAGTATGGTGGTGTCATAATGAAGAAATCAATAAGGAACGTTTGGTGGAAGTGATAGGAAGAACGTTATGACTTGGGAGCATGTTAGGAACCTTTACAGTAAGGATGTAGTGAGGAACCTTTACAGTAAGGATGTAGTGAGGAACCTTTACAGTAAGGATGCAGTGAAGACATTCATCTTGCAACAGAGATGGAGACGCCAATCAAAGACTCACACTCGAGTCACACTCCAGTCACCATATACGTGACTCGAG
>NC_139950.1:46735430-46762930 GCF_963454915.1 Gymnoscopelus microlampas
TCCACTCAGGACGTCTTCCATCTTCCCATCGAGATCAACGACAACGGCTTCCCCGCCATGAGCTCCACCCAGACGCTGACCATCAGGGTGTGTTCCTGTGACCGCCATGACACCCTGCTGTCCTGCAACGTGGAGCCTTACGTCCTGCCGGCGGGCCTGAGCACCGGAGCTTTGATCGCCATCCTGGCCTGTATCGTCATTCTACTGGGTAAGACCTGAACTATACTAGCCTGGTAACACCCCCCCCGGAAATCTCATTTGCATTTGATTTCCGGAATTGGGTGTGGCTTGAGAGCTTATCTGGGCGTTTCGGTGTCGTCCACAAAATGGACTAGCCTATCGGCGTCCTCGCGATTGACAGCGAACGTTGGCCAATCAGGTGGAACCCGAGTGAACCCGAATGGAGCCGAGTGCAGCCGCGCGAAAGCGAACGGCGGCCATTAAAAATCTCTCCACTGTTTTGTCTGCTGTTTTAAAACTTCAAAACGCTCTCAAACTTCTTTTTTTGTGGCACGGAATTTACTTTTGATATATTTTTCGGATAGCATGTAGTTGAACATGAGAGAACCAGGAGGGGCGGGCAGTGATAGTCATGTATCCGTATAAAGCAACCTATTTTCGGCATGGCCCTTTAAAATGTCCCCTTGCGTCACGTTGCTCTGTGCTGGTGGTGGAACGAACTGCTGATTGGCTGAAGGGGTTGCCAGTCAACACAGTACTACTCCCGCCCAGATCCAGCCCACAGCCAAAAAGCCAAACAGGCCCTCATGCCAGACTCACTACTGAAATGAAATGCAAATGAGATTTCTGGAGGGGGGGGGGGGTTACCAGGCTCGATCTATACTGGTATCTGTATAGTCATTCTACTGGTAAGACCTGCTTTATACCTCTATAGTCATAATACTGGGTAAGATATGATCCTAATAAGGTGTTCATAAGGAGTATAAGGGAGTATAAGGCATTAACCTTCAGTAGAATATCAGTGGATTGTCCAAGCATAGTTACTGAGAATAGGGGCTCATTTGTCAGGTGTGAAATGGTTTCAGGTGTGAATTGGTCTCATTTAACACCTGGCAAATCAGGCACGTCAATGTGGGACAAAAATAATAAAATACTTTACAGGGAAAGATCAGGAAAAGTGAAGATGAACGTAAATAAGTCAGATGTCGTGTCTAAAACTAAACGATTTCAGATGATAAAATATGCCTACAACTACATTTAATTTGATTAAAAAGACTGTGTCTAAAACTACATCAAAGGTTTCGGTCGAAAATACATTTTGAATTATTGAAATGCTAATTACTCATAATAATATATATGCTCGCATTCTGGTGAATATTCTGTGGTGAGTCAGGAATTAGTTGCAGAAAATGAAAAAACTGGTTCTAACCAGAACTCCCAGCAGTAAAACTGGATCCACGAAAACACACATTTCCCCAGAGAAATCATGCCTTCACACAAATACGAATACTAATAAAAATATAAGCCTGGATTTCTGGAAGAAAAAAAGGGCTGGTTCCATCATAAAGTGGAACGGCACGGAAGCAAATGAATGGACCAGTTCCATCATTTTCACACCCCACCCCTCGTTTGTGGTCCAAATGATCTTAAAATAACAGCCTGAGGCTTAAAAGATACGTATACAGGCTTTGTGTTGGGTGTGGCTAGACAGAGCTTCCTGCGTCCCGGTGTCGTCATTCTACTAAATCTACTGCGTAAAAGCAGCAAAACCCACATAGGTTTACTGGCTTGAGAAAGAGAGTGTGAAGCCTGTGATCCTAGTTTACTGAGACACTACACTGTCTCTCTGTATTCTATGATCCTATATTTTACTGAGACACCACACTGTCTCTATGTATTCTATGATCCTATAGTTTACTGAGACATTACACTGTCTCTCTGTATTCTATGATCCTATAGTTTACTGAGACACTACACTGTCTCTCTGTATTCTATGATCCTATAGTTTACTGATACACTACACTGTCTCTCTGTATTCTATGATCCTATAGTTTACTGAGACTAAACTACACTGTCATACACATAAACATTTGTTAAAAAAGAATATAGGAGTGTATAGCTGGAAGTGGCGGCCATTGTTGTAAAAAGCATGTTTCTCTGTCTCCCTGTTATAACATCTGTTTAATGATTCTGTTGTATCGTTGTAAAAGTATTAATACGAGTGTGTGACTAAATATGAATTACATTGGATCCATTACAACACAGGTTTCATCTTTTATTCTGAAAATAGTTTTTGGACATATGAGGTTTTGCAAGAAGACCAGCAGCTGCTCTATTTAATGACTCTGTTCTCTGGGGAAGAAGAAGAACAAAACAAACATGTAACTGTGTTTCTTTGTCATAAACTATCAGGTCTTCAGGTTTATCTTAGTTTTGTCCCACTTTGTTTCCCTGTTCGTCATCATGTTGTTGTCGGGCAGAAACCTCTTAACTCCATATTTAAACTGTTTGTGTCTTGTGGGTGAATTAACATCCTACTTGATCACACTACAGACTACAACATCACACAACGACATCACACAACAGCGTCACACTACAGCATCACACTACAGACTACAACATCACACTACAGCATCACACAACAACATCACACAACGACATCACACTACAGTGTCACACTACAGTGTCACACAACAACATCAAAGGTAGCAGATCTACAAGATCAAAACGCGGTGCGAGGCAACGCGTTTTGATCTTGTAGATCAGCTACTTTTGATGTTGTTGAACAGTGGTGGAAAGTAACAAAGTACATTTACTTAAGTACTGTTCTTAAGTACAATTTTTAGGTATTTGTACTTTACTTGAGTATTTCCAATACTTTTACTTCTACTCCCCTACATCTCAGAGGCAAATATTGTACTTGTACTTCACTACAACTATTTTAAAACTTTAGTTACTAGTTACTTTTCAGGTATAAAATATTACATTATAAAACATACATTAACAACTTCAGCCCTATTTTATACCTAGGCTATTTGAAAATAGCCGATCTACAAGCTCACAACGCGTGAGTCAAGTACATTTAGAATTCTGGACTTTTACTTGTAACAGAGTATTTCTATATTGCAGTATTGGTACTTTTACTTAAGTAAAGAATTTGAGAACAGCTTTTGAAATTCGAAATCCATGAAAGTCACAGTTTTGTAACATAAGAGGTTTCCAGCCGACAGAGACAATCAGTGTTTATTCTCCTTTCCTTCCTCTGAAGTGCTGAGCGTTACAGCAGCAGCATCGCCTCAAAAGGTTTCCATCTATCACTGTGTCCTCTGTGGAATACAGGCTGCATGTCTGAGCCAAAGGGCACAAAGCACCACAGCACACCACTTCTCACACAACACCCCCCCCCCCCCTCCATGCTCTGATTAAATACTGTGCTCAATGAACAGCATTTAGTGATCCGTCTTTATCTGTGTGTGTGTGTGTGTGTGTGTGTGTGTGTGTGTGTGTGTGTGTGTGTGTGTGTGTGTGTGTGTGTGTGTGTGTGTGTGTTTCCCATGCACAACTACAGTAGAATGTGAGACGTACACATTATGAGGAGCGGGAACATTACAGCTATAGTGGTGTTTCTTCCTATGAGCATGTTGTTATTGTTTTATCTATATTTACATATTCCCTGCCAGGTATTAATTCATTCATTATGTAGCTTCTGCCAGGGTGTTTAAAGCATGTCTGGGCGATGGGGGAGCGTTTGATCTCTACAACAGAGAAAGTAAAGTTTTGCGGCGATCGTTTTTCTCCCGGTCGGCTGTTGAATAACAGCCGTTTTCACCAAAAAAAGAGAAAGGGTGTTTTTCTAAAACTCATAGAAAAGGAGCGGACGGGAGTGTCATTCTTTGGGATGATGTCACATCTGTCCATTCCTTCTTTCAGGGTCCTAGGATCATTCCTAACTTGCGTTAGAGCGCCCTCTTGTGGAATTATTTTTTCTTTTTTTTTTAAGACCGAGGTCTCCGTCAATGGCAGGGAATGTGATAATGTGTTGTTACTGTTTTATCTATATTTACAGGCATCGTAGTTTTTTCATGTATTAATGTATTGTTATTGTTTTATCGTATTATTAATGTGTTGTTATTGTTTTATCGTACAGGTATCGTAGTGTTATTCGTGGCTCTGCGGCGGCAGCATAAGATCCCGCTCATCATTCTGGAGGATGATGACATCAGAGAAAACATCATCACCTACGATGACGAGGGAGGAGGAGAGGAAGACACCGAGGCCTTCGACATCGCTACGCTACAGGTAGGCTACGCTACGCTACAGGTAGGCTAAGCTACACTACGCTACAGGTAGGCTACGCTATGCTACAGGTAGCATGAAGTACCTGTCCTCCACCACTACAAGTGGTGCATTACCTGTCCATCACCACTAGGTGGTGCAGTGATGAAGTACCTGTAAAGTACCTGTTTACCACCACTAGGTGGTGCAGTGACATGTGTGTAATAACTGGATGGGGGGCCAGTGTAATACCGAACCTATGAACCTATGAGGGTTAAACAACTAGATTGGGAGAAAAAAGTAACAAACAAATAATAATAATAATAACTAGAAAAAGTGCTCCTCGGAGCACAAGTCTCCGCCAGCAGACTTGTGTTGGGAATGTTGGGAATGTTCTAATTCTTATGTTCTAATTCTTACAAAAAATAGAACATGTTACTGTGTCATAGTAACATGACACAAGTGTCCTATCCGTCTGTATAAGTGTCCTATCCGTCCTGTCTGTATAAGTGTCCTATCCGTCCTGTCTGTATAAGTGTCCTATCCGTCCTGTCTATGTAAGTGTCCTATCCGTCCTGTCTGTGTAAGTGTCCTATCTGTCCTGTCTGTGTAAGTGTCCTATCCAATTGTTACAGTATCCGCCATTTCTCAGCCATTTCGTGATTATTCCTGTCTTACCTCACTTTGAAAGAGGCAGAGACTCTTTCAAAGTGACACATGTATTTATAGCCCGTTATATGTCACTAGCCAATCAGATCACACTATTTCACCGTATTGTCAAGTGTCACGTGAGGCTCGACCAATGTTTGCTTGGCTGACGGAAAGTGAAAACAAACTCTCCTGGCGGAGACAATAATAATAAGGGTAATGATAATGTAATGATAATAATTGTTCGTTTCTGTGTTCAGAACCCGGACGGCGCCAACGGCTTCCTGCCCAGGAAGGATATCAAACCGGAGCTGCAGTACCCACTGAGACCCGGCGGGGGGCGCCACCCGGCCGCCAACAGCGTGGACGTGGACGACTTCATCAAGTCGCGCATCGCTGAGGCGGACGGCGACCCCACGGCCCCGCCCTACGACTCCATCCAGATCTACGGCTACGAGGGGCGGGGCTCGGTGGCCGGCTCGCTCAGCTCCCTGGAGTCGGTCACCACGGAGTCGGACCTGGACTACGACTACCTGCAGAGCTGGGGGCCGCGGTTCAAACGCCTGGCCGACCTGTACGGGACCAAAGACCTGGACGGGACCGACCTGGACGACGGAGACGACTCTTAACACCCCCCCCCCCATACACCACCAGCCCCCCCCCATTCCCCCGATCAAGTTCCCCAAAAGTTTCTTGATGAAGCCCCCCCCCCCCCCCCCCCCCCCCTGGTTTCCCTAACGTCACCAACCTGTCGACAGAAATCCCCGATAGCAGCTATCAGCCTGGGTTCACAAGTCTCTGAACAGGACTAGTCTGGGTCCAGAAGTCTCTAACAGGACTAGTCTGGGTTCAGAAGTCTCTAACAGGACTAGTCTGGGTTCACACGTCTCTTAACAGGACTAGCCTGGGTCCAGAAGTCTCTTAACAGGACTAGTCTGGGTCCAGAAGTCTCTTAACAGGACTAGTATGGGTCCAGAAGTCTCTTAACAGGACTAGTCTGGGTCCAGAAGTCTCTTAACAGGACTAGTCTGGGTTCGCAGAAGGTGGGCGTGAGCCCATTTCCTTTTCCCAGTTCATTTCCCCATCGCTTCATTTGATTGGCTCGTTTTTGATTGATCGCTGTCGAGCACCAATCAACCAAAGCTGTGGGGAAAATTAACAGGAAACAGGTAATAGCGCCACCTTCTGGAAGCTCCGGGACTTACAGTTTTACACACAGCCCCAAGATGATTGGTTAACGTTCTGGAACCTGTGATTGGACGACATTCCAATACGTTTTTTTCCCGTTCCTATAATCTCCCGTGACCCCGCCCCCAAAGCCACTCCCCTCTCTCTTCCTCTCTTGTCATAAAGACGTAAGAATTGTTCTGACGGGGAAACTAGAATGTCTGCTTGAACGTCGGTTGTTGGAGAAAATAATAGTTTTCTATCTCAGTGGTTCTCAAACCTTTATTTTAATTTCATGGACGTCGATAACTCTGAGTGTGCAAAAGGAACCATTTTGTTCCTTTTGCACACGTCAGAGTTACAGACCCTGTAAGGGTTCCATTTGAAGCCCTGCGGGTCCCTGGACCTCACTTTTGAGAACCACTGTCCTATTGGTTGATTAGAGGTAGTTTAACCTGTCTGTGGACTGGATTCACTTATCTCCTAAACGTTGGTCATTAGAGGGTCTTATCCCCTTAACGGTGGTGGTCTTTAGAGGGACTCATCCCCTAAAGGGTGGTCTTTAGAGGGGCCGGTAGGCCGGTAGTCGTTGTGTACGAAGAGTAAACAGAGAGATACTAAGAAAGAACTGCAGTGGGGGAGGATCTCATATGTTACTTGATGTTTTAAGAAGAAGGAACTCATTGGCTGGAGCCCAATGAAACGTGACATCTGATTGGCTGCCTGGGAGCCGGGAGCTTTGAGCAGGTTAAAAACGCAAAATGTCTACTTCATGTTTGTCGTGTTGTGTCGGACATACATACAGACGGACGGATGGACGGACAGACAGACAAACATACAGACTCTGGGTTGTTGATACTGTGAAGTGGTGGCCTTATAATAAATAGACAACAACTCAAGAGATAAACAAACAAACAACAATATGGCAGTTAGAGTATGACTGCTAGAAAGCTAGTTAGCTAGCTAGCTAGCTAACGCCCTGTAGCATTAGCTGGATTAAAATCAAAGACTGAGTCCAACTTGGATGATGAAGAAGAAAAGGACAGAAAACAGAAACAATTAAGGAAGAGAAAAAAAAACCTGTGGATGACTTTTTTTTGTTTTGTTATTTCACCGTTTCGGTAAAAAACGATGACACGCGAGAATATAACTCCCCCGCCCCATCCATCGCACTGGGGCCACCTCCCACAACCACGCCCCCCCCCATAAGTCCACACTAATCGATCACGTTCCCAAACAGAATCCACCGACCGATAGAAGATCACGTTTTCTCCGAGTGTTCACCGATGATGATGTTCAATCACGATAAACCTGTGAGCTTAAAAAAACACATAAAAAAAAACATTTAAAAAAATTATCGCCTTAAACTTAAAAGGATATTTCACTTTCAAACATGTTTGAGGTCATTATATCGTGTTTCACCCAAGACAGTTTGCTACAAGTTGCTTTATTCAGTATTTATATATTTGATATACATTCTATCAGACACGCCCCCTTCCTGCCAGAGTTAAAACATCTTCTATAGCTGCTTTTGCCAGCGATTACGAGCCTTTTTACTAACCTCATTGAATATTTTTCTTCACAAAGATCCCCCAGCCGATCGTTATAAAAGACATAACCAAGTCTTGTAGAATCAGAGAAAAAAAATGGGCCACCACGATAGTCCATTCCATAGCTGTGGGCAGTTGAATGTGGGTTGTTTTCGCCAAAAAGTAACAGAAAGCAGAAATCCTTTAACATTAGATCGGACGGGGCTGGGGTTGTTGTGATCTAATTATTTCCGGGTCTACTGTTCTCCAGATCAGTCAAAGGTTGGCGAACAGCGCCCTCTAGCGTAAACCATTGAAAACACCACACACTCGTCAACTCGTCATTGGCAGTGTGGACCTCAGGCCAACAGAGGCAGTCAATGAGTTAAAATAGAGTTTGTATAGGAAGGGGGCGTGTCTGATAAAATGAACATCAAATATCTAAATACTGAATGGAGCAACTTAAAAGCTGTCTGGGGTGAAACACAAAAGCTAGAGTAGACGTTAAAATGACCCCAAACATGTTTGAAAGTGAAATATCCCTTTAATGGACACTATTGCAACGCAGTGCATTGTTTTGTTTTGTCCTGTTTTATTTGTTTTGTTATTTTTTCTCTCTCCCTTTGCTTTCTTTTTATAACTTGAAAACGTATTACCCCCAAAGCAAACTTACTATCCACGTATAGGTATATGTACAGAGCACTGTGCAGATAAATATATGTATATGTACAGAGCACTGTGCAGATATCTATCCACGTCTAGGTATATGTACAGAGCACTGTGCAAATAACTATATGAATATGTACAGAGCACTGTGCAGATAACTATATGTATATGTACAGAGCACTGTGCAGATATGCCGTATATATCTATCTAGGTATATATATAGTTATATATATATATAGGTATATGTACAGAGCACTGTGCAGATATGCCGTATATATCTTTGAGGATGCAACGTGCGCCTCCTCGTGCACTCTCCTCGTGCACTCTCCACACGAGCTAAAAATGTGTTTGTTCTTCGGCACGTACGTGAGTGTTGTCGTCTTGTTTTTTTGTTTTTTTCCCGACGCAGCAGCGCCATGTTGACGGCGACGTGTGTTGCATCAACGCGCGTCGCTGTTAACAGCCGTTGAAAAACGTCTGGGAGAAAAAGAGAAGAGAAGGACAAAGAAATGAACACAAGATGTCGTGTTTTCCCCCCGAAACCCGCATTCACTAATATGCCGACGACGTCACGCTTTTTTCAAGAGTGTAGTTTTTTGTTCAATCTTTTTTTATTGTTATTATATTATGATGATTATTGGTTTTTATTATTATTATTATTATTATTATTATTATTATGGACATTATTGTTATTTCTTTGGACGCAGCTACACTGGGACAGAAATGTATCTGATATTTTAAGAGAGACAAGAGCTGATCATTTCTGTTGGCGATCCACCCTGTGAGACTTCACTCAGGAATCCACAGGATCCTAGTAGGATCCTTTAGGATTTTAACCGTTCCCTTTAAATAATTCCCATAGAGGGTTCCAAATGGACCCTTACAGGTCTGTAACTCAGAGAGTGTACAAATGGAACCAAATGGACCCCAAATGGTCCATTTGGTTCCATTTGTACACTATCAGAGTTATGGTGGTGTTTGGTTCTGGAAACGGTTCCAAAAATCTCAACGATCCGGTACCTCCGGTTCCGGATCCCAACCCTAGATCTGATTGGACAGCTGCCAGGAGATCAGATCTGAGCCAATCAAACTAAAATGCCGGTAACAGATTTCCGTCCCGGTGTAAACGCGACCGTTTTCTCATTATTTCGGCGTTGGTAAGGTTTTTTTCCTGCGGAGAACGCCTCCTTTTTATCTTGTCGAGTTTTATGGTACCGATTTGTACAATTTTAAAAGTTCTTATTTTTAGTATACATGCAGAATATTCCAGTTATTACGATGAAAAACATGTTAAGATAAGATGAAAAAAAGAAAAAAAAAGTTGCAGCATCACACTATTATATTTTCTGAACATTACGTACTGTTGCTTTACTATGAGCTTCAATCTAGAAGCCAAAAGAAAAAAAAACTTTTAAATAAATGCTCTTTTTATAAAACATGGAACTGTGTGTGTTTTACATTTATCATTATTATTATTGTTTAAATGTGTGTTGTACATGTATTATTACCACATCAAAGGAACTGAACACATTAAACGCGGCGGCCATTTTATTATTTTGACTTCGGAGCATGTGTATGTGTGTGTGCGCATGTGTGCGTGTGCGTGTGCGCAAGTGTGCGTGTGCGTTTGTGTGTGTGTGTGTGTGTGTGTGAGTGTGTGTGTGTGTGTGTGTGTGCAGTGGTGGAAAAAGTACTCACATTTTTTACTTAAAAGTAAAAGTATCAATACTGCAGTGCAGAAATACTCTGTTAAGTAAAAGTCCGGTAATCAAAATTTACTTCAGTAAAAGTACAAAAGTATTGGCATCAAAATATAGTTAAAGAGGTGGTGCCATGGTTTTGCACTTTTTTTGTTTTTCGTGTGTCTATGAGGTTGATAGAACTTCATTAAGCCCCCTGGTGGTGTTTTTATGGTGTGTTATGTCTTCTCTGACTATTTTGAGTTTCTACCTGGAGGCTGAAACCTTGAGGGTCAAACGTGCCAATACAAAAACAGCCCTTTAGTGACATAGTAAAAATATACCCTCCCCCTCATTATCATAACACAAAAGGTGTGGGCATGAGGAGGAGGAGGGACTAGGACAGTGCTAAGGTGGTGGAGGAGGTGCTAAGGTGAGAAACAGGTATACTTAATGAACTGGAGGCGTGTCCACATAAAACATAATTTTAACAATGTCTGTACACTTCTTTGAAAAAAAATCTTCCATAATACCTGATGATTATGTTTTTTTTTTGGGGGGGGGGGGGGAGGTGATCACTGAAAATCATGGCACCCCGTCTTTAAAGTGCCAAAAGAAAAAGTATTCATTGTGCAGAATGTCCCATTTCATAAGTTCAAAATGTATGAAAAACTTTGAAAATAGTAGATCTACAAGCTCACAATGTGTCACACGATGCAATTTGAGCTTGTAGATCGGCTATTTTAAATGGTCTAAATGTATATAGGGCTGAGGTGGTTAATGTATGTTTTGTGATAATAATCTAAATCTACAAAGTAACTAGTGACTAAAGATGTCAAATAATTGTAGTGGAGTAAAAGTACAGTATTTGCCTCTGAGATGTAATGGAGTAGAAGTAAAAGTATAGAAAATTGGAAATACTCCAGTAAAGTAAGTACCTCAAAATTGTACTTGAGTAAATGCAGTTTTCTAATGAAGGCTCTGTTCCATTTAGTCTAGCACAGTGGTTCTCAAACCTTTAAATTCAAGGACCCCCATAACTCTGAGAGTCTACACATTATTACTACACATTTTAAAACTCTAAGAGTTACAGACCCGTAAGGGTCCATATGGAACCCCCTCAAGGTCCCATGAGGGTCCCTGGACCACACTTTGAGACCCACTGGTCTCCACTGGAGTGTTTCCATTGAGCCAACACCCTGACTCTGTTTGAGCAGAATGGAACAGAGCCTTCATTAATATCATTGTAACAACCAGAATGGAACAGAGCCTTCATTAATATCATTGTAACAACCAGAATGGAACAGAGCCTTCATTAGTATCATTGTAACAACCAGAATGGAACAGAGCCTTCATTAGTATCATTGTAACAACCAGAATGGAACAGAGCCTTCATTAGTATCATTGTAACAACCAGAATGGAACAGAGCCTTCATTAGTATCATTGTAACAACCAGAATGGAACAGAGCCTTCATTAGTATCATTGGTAACACTGGGCTGCTGTGCATAGAGCTTTAGTGATGTTGTTTTTCACAGATACAGCTTTGTGTCTTCCATCTGACAGTAACGTCCTGGTTTGTGCCTCAATGCAGTTCAGACTAACTTAAATATAAATATGTCCTATAGTTAAATTGTGATTTTATTTGTGATTTAGATAAAAACTCTTGAGCCTCAGACGGTTTAGTGTGTATTTTACAGCCAAGACGTGGAGGAAGAATTTACATTTTGTCTGGGCATGCACAGCCCAGCTTGTAGAGCGGCCATTTCCACTATATGTGAAACACTTTGAAGGCAAATTAAATATCACAATGATATCTTTAATCACAATTATTTGATTTTATAATGGTAACAGCTCTAAGGAAATGTGACACGGAACGCTGCGAGGCATTGTGAGCTTATAGATCTGCTATTTTCAGCAAAGAGGTTTGGTGTAGAGGGGAAAAATAACCCCCCCCCCGAGAGATGTTCACTCAGCCAGATGGTTCTGGGACTCTCGGCACAAACACAAGCACCAGACACCAGACAGAAAACCCACTGGACTAAACCAGTTATAAGAAAACATAAAGAAAGCAGCTTACACGCTGGAAAGAATCAACCCACATACACAGCAAAACAGAATGCTATTTAGCTCTAAACAGAGAATACACAGTGGCAGAATACCTGAGCACTGTGACTGATCTAAAACTAAGGAAAACGTTGACTATGTACAGACTCAGTGAACACAGTCTAGGGATCGAGAGAGGACGCCATAATGTAGGATTATCTTTGGGAATCGCGGCCTGAGAAAGTTGTGAAATACTGGTCTATATCTAACGCCTGGGATTCGAACCCGGGTTTCCCACTTAACCATTAAGCCAAAGGAAATTTCCTATCCACCTGTTTCCTAGGCTTTTCACTGTGTTCCACTTCCTGTCTTTTGATCCAATGAAATCCAATGAAACCGGTCAGATGAATAATGATATCCAATGAAATCCGACAGAAGTGGAAAACACACAGCCAAGAAACAGGTGGATAGCAAGGGGTAGATATTATATTTGTATGCCATCAGGCTGAGGTCGTGAACCACTCTACTACATATAGCTTAGCAACTTAGGCTGGCTATCCCTGATGCTGTGTGATCACAATCTATTCAATAAAACTCTGTCAATCCTTCATACTACTGGAATTCATGCATCCATTCATGCTGAGCTCACAGTGACCAAGTGCAGCGCCCCCCCCCCCCCCCCCCCCCCCCCCCCCCCCCCCCCCCCCCCCCCCCCCCCCCCCCCCCCCCCCCCCCCCCCACCCCACACACACACACACACACACACACCACACACCACACACTGTTTATTGGATGAGGTCTATGATGTGTTGAGAGAAACATCCAATCTTAATGACATCTTGAGTGAGGTTTTTTTGTCTGCAAAGTGAGAGCAATATTTTATTCACAAACCATCCTTCTTAGATCAGAATAAAGATTATAACATTAATGACAATATAAATAATTCTCCTCACGTATACACTTAAATACGTCCGAGAGTCTGCATTCTGCCACACACACACACACACACACACACACACACACACACCACACACACACACACACACACACACACACACACACACACACACACACACACACACACACAGAGAGAGAGTCACCAATGATCATTTTGATTATGATTATTTTTGAACAACTATGCTTCATGAAATATCTAATTTCACCACAATTGAACAGATCAGATTATATTATTATGATTCATCCATTTCAATACAGAATTCATTCCATGTGAGTGTAAGAGCTGACTGAATCAGTGTAACAAAATAAAAGCATGACGCACCTTCAAGCATCAAGCTCTCAGATCCTTTAAAAACTAAAGTGTCATATTGTAATGACTTTCATCTTCTATTTAAAATATAAAAAGATATTCAGTGGTATACCAATTCATTTTCGGTGGAAACTCTGAACTTAACCGTTTCAACCCCCGCTGGAAAAGGGGCGTGCCAGTGTCTCATTCGTGACAACTGCCTACCAGTGTCATCATCATTTCTACTCATCGTTTCTACTCACTCTGTGTTTCATTTATAGAATCAATTCAAGGTTCCTCAGCTCTACAGGTACTATACCTGTCGTCATGGTGATACCTGAGACTATAGTCCTGCCAACACCGCTGCCTCAGCTCCTTGAAGGACCCCCCCCCCCCCCTTTAAAGGTGTTTAGACTTCTGACAAAACCCCAAGTCTCAAACCCCAGTGGAATTCTGTCGCTGACATTATGCAGATCAACAAGCTCACAGCGCTTCGCGTTCTGAGCTTGTCGATCTGCCATTGTCAGCGAAA
Source organism: Gymnoscopelus microlampas (assembly GCF_963454915.1). NCBI lineage: Eukaryota > Metazoa > Chordata > Actinopteri > Myctophiformes > Myctophidae > Gymnoscopelus > Gymnoscopelus microlampas. The sequence goes on from NC_139950.1 coordinate 46,749,179, forward strand.
CCTTTCCCCACAATAACAGAAAATACACTAGTAGAGAGGACTTTTTTTTTTGTAACTTCAAACTCAGATAACTGACGGATCCTTTAACCTACACTGTCTCTGTTTTTATCACACACATGCATATGCACGCACGCACGCACGTGCACACACAGGCACAGGCACACACACATACACACTCTCTCTCTGTCTGTCTCTCTCCATTTGGGTTGAAAAGATTTTGTGTAGCAGAATGGAGAATCCCACAAGACTCATGAGAGAGAGAGAGAGAGTGTGTGTGTGTGTGTGTGTGTGTGTGTGTGTGTGTGTGTGTGTGTGTGTGTGTGTGTGTGTGTGTGTGTGTGTGTGTGTGTGTGTGTGTGTGTGTGTGTGGCAGAATGCAGACTCTCAGAGGTATTTAAGGATTCAAATAAGATGGAGAGGACACAAGGTCAGGACACACACACACACACACACACACACACACACACACACACACACACACACACACACACCACACACACACACACACACACACACACACACACACACACACACACACACACACACACACACAGTGTGTGGGAGCGTGTGTATTATAGATGCAATATTAACTCTCAGGTACAGACATGTGTGTGCTTGTGCTTGTGCGTGTGCGTGTGCGTGTGTGTGCGTGCGTGCGTGCGTGCGGTGAAGCAGAGAGATGATTACATTAGTTCTGTTATGAGTAAAAAAAAAATCTAATTTCCTCCTGTATTAAAAACTGTCTGGTTTGATCGCCCTTGTGTTTGTTCTGTCTCTCTCTCGCTCTCCCAGTGGGGGGGAGAGAGAGAGAGAGAGAGAGAGAGAGAGAGAGAGAGGGGGGGGGACACAAACAGGTGCTACTTCAGGTTCACCTCTCTCTCTCTCTCTCTCTCTCTCTCTCTCTCTCTCTCTATTGATTGCGTATTCAAGGTTAGTGGCCATGTATTTGACTTGTTAAAGTTGTAGTTTTTGGGACTAGGTGTAGGTTTGCATTATTTATACTGCATATCGGTCCCAAGGACTCTGGGATAAGAATAAATACACACGCAGAGCAAGTGGATACCCCAACACCCAATACCCCAAGTTCAACTACCAGTACAACTAAAACAGAATGCTGAAATGATATTACATTTGCTGGTTGAGAATAATATCTTCCGGTTGCAGCCGGATACTTCAAAAGAAGATTAGTTTCTTTAAGCTTGACGAAACTGAATTAGTCCTCAACAGATTTGTTTAATAGCCTATACTCAATGCGGCTCCACTTTGAACATCGAACATTAGTTGACCTGGCCTATTAATATCTATTCAGTATGGAATATGAATTTCTGACCAGTCACACAATTTTTGCATTGGTGTCATCTATAGTGATGTTATAGCCTGGCTCCAGCCCCTGAATCGCTAGCATAAGGTTTGGTAGGAGATGTTTGTTTGGTGGGTACACCAACACTAACAAACATCTGGCTTGGATTGGAGCTTCTTGGAGCTCTCAGCAGCCTCATACAGTCACTATAACAGCCTCATACAGTCACTATAACAGCCTCATACAGTCACTATAACAGCCTCATACAGTCATTATAACAGCCTCATACAGTCATTATAACAGCCTCATACAGTCATTATAGCAGCCTCATACATTCACTATAACAGCCTCATACAGTCACTATAACAGCCTCATACAGTCATTATAACAGCCTCATACATTCACTATAACAGCCTCATACAGTCACTATAACAGCCTCATACAGTCATTATAACAGCCTCATACATTCACTATAACAGCCTCATACAGTCACTATAACAGCCTCATACAGTCATTATAACAGCCTCATACAGTCACTATAACAGCCTCATACAGTCCTTATAACAGCCTCATACAGTCACTATAACAGCCTCATACAGTCACTATAACAGCCTCATACAGTCACTATAACAGCCTCATACAGTCACTATAACAGCCTCATACAGTCACTATAACAGCCTCATAGAGTCATTATAACAGCCTCATACAGTCATTATAACAGCCTCATACAGTCATTATAACAGCCTCATACAGTCACTATAACAGCCTCATACAGTCACTATAACAGCCTCCTCATACAGTCACTATAACAGCCTCATACAGTCACTATAACAGCCTCATACAGTCATTATAACAGCCTCATACAGTCACTATAACAGCCTCATACAGTCACTATAACAGCCTCATACAGTCACTATAACAGCCTCATACAGTCACTATAACAGCCTCATACAGTCACTATAACAGCCTCATACAGTCACTATAACAGCCTCATACAGTCATTATAACAGCCTCATACAGTCATTATAACAGCCTCATACAGTCATTATAACAGCCTCATACAGTCACTATAACAGCCTCATACAGTCACTATAACAGCCTCATACAGTCATTATAACAGCCTCATACAGTCACTATAACAGCCTCATACAGTCACTATAACAGCCTCATACAGTCACTATAACAGCCTCATACAGTCACTATAACAGCCTCATACAGTCACTATAAGCCACTGTGAGTCGTCTGATGCTGCCATGTCTGTAGCGACAACCAGGGACGTGCACAGATAGACTCTAGGTGGTGCTAGAGCACCTGCCCGTTGCCCTCTTGACCAGAAGTGCCCTTTTGAAAAAAAGAAAAAAAAACGTTTTTTTTTTTGTTTGTTTTTTTTCATTTACAGCAGGGGTCTTCAACAGGGGGTCCGGGACCCCTAGGGGGTCCTCAGACTTACTACAGGGGGTCCGCCAAATCTTTATGTGATATGATTTTTCTTTTTACCATAACCACTCGAAACCTAGCATCCCTTTTCTGAGGAGAACTTTAGCCAAAAATAGCAGATCTACAAGCCCAGCGTTGTGGGCTTGTAGATCTGCTATTTTTGGCAAAGAGGTATAGGTGTAGGGGGAAAAAAGAGCAGACCAAGTATACAAAAAAAAGTATAATTTACTAGAGCACCTGCCCCTCAAAATGTCTGTGCACGCCACTGGCGACAACACAGGGGGGCAGTCAGTATACAGATGTGTACAAAAGGATCTAAGAGAGAGAGATCTTCACAGGTACAGAGCACATGATGCTACATTTGCGACACAGCATGTTTGCTTGGACATAAAGCTTGTGCCGCGGTCTATAGACGTCCTTGTCATCTGAAAGGGCATTGGAGATAATATGGTAATCTCACTGCACACACTAAGGGCAGTGCCAGAGAGATAGAAGTCAGGAAAGGTTGACTGTCTGTCTTCCCTACTTGGGACAATCATGACCTTACTCTTTTAGCGTGTTTTTTATATTATAATCAAATCAGCATATCCTCAGTAGCTGTTGGAGACCGGCACTATACGGACAAAAAAATGACCAACACATCCGCATACATCAGGTGATTAATTAACGAGTCACTAACTCTACACCCTGTACCGCATGCATTTAAAATGACAAATCATTCATATGAATGTTAAAAAGAAAAGGCCACCATAGGTCACATGAAAGGGAGCATCATGGTCTGGTGAACCCTGGACAACGCTCCACACGTCCTAGACTCTTCTCTAAAACACCCTGGACAACGCTCCACACGTCCTAGACTCTTCTCCCTTCTCTAAAACACCCTGGACAACGCTCCACACGTCCTAGACTCTTCTCTCTTCTCTAAAACACCCTGGACAACGCTCCACATGTCCTAGACTCTTCTCTCTTCTCTAAAACACCCTGGACAACGCTCCACACGTCCTAGACTCTTCTCTCTTCTCTAAAACACCCTGGACAACGCTCCACATGTCCTAGACTCTTCTCCCTTCTCTAAAACACCCTGGACAACGCTCCACACGTCCTAGACTCTTCTCTCTTCTCTAAAACACCCTGGACAACAGACTCTTCTCTCTTCTCTAAAACACCCTGGACAACGCTCCACATGTCCTAGACTCTTCTCTCTTCTCTAAAACACCCTGGACAACGCTCCACATGTCCTAGACTCTTCTCCCTGACTCATGATACTGTGTTTAAAGGGTTAACAGTAATTGTGCTTCCCGATACCTCACTTCCTGTTCTTCATCACCTTCTCCACACCTCCTTCATCCTTCACTCCATCTATCAATCTTTCTCTCTTCCACTTTCATCACACCCCCCCCCCCGCCCCACACACACACACTCTCTCTCGCTCTCTCCCTGTCATTCTTTGTATCTCTCTGTCAGATAATTAGTTGATGGCGAGTGTGTGCATGTGCGCGTGTGTGTGTGTGTGTGTGTGTGTGTGTGTGTGTGTGTGTGTGTGTGTGTGTGTGTGTGTGTGTGTGTGTGTGTGTGTGTGTGTGTGTGTGTGTGTGTGTGTGTGTTATTCCAGGTTGACTGAAGGCTGATTAGTTTTTAATCATGAAGTGACACTCGAGTAAACAGGGAAATACACCCCCCCAGAGGAGGTGTGTGCGTGTGTGAGAGAGAGAGAGAGAGAGAGAGAGAGAGAGAGAGAGAGAGAGAGAGAGAGAGAGAGAGAGAGAGAGAGAGAGAGAATAATGGATGTCCTTGAGAGTGAATCACATTACCAGACTCAGTTATCATCTGTTGGGTGGAAACCTCATACGTCTATATAACTATATATATATATATAGTTATATAGACATATGGGTCTCAGGCCTATCCACACGTTTCACCTGAGTCTGGTGGGTCCCAGTTACATTAATTAGGGTGTCAATTATGGGCATCACTTCCTGTTGTCAGTCCTTCAATACATGTGAGGGATCAAATCAGTCAGACAGAGATCTAAAAGGTTCTGTTTGCTACCTGTACAAGATCTCCCTCCACACAGCTGATTCATAATCAATGCATATTATCAAGTCACTTAACAACCATTTAATCTCCATATAGAGATGCAGGTTCACAGCAGCAACAGCAGCCAGTCAGAATGAAACACAGGACAGGAGATTATGTATGTATGTATGTATGTATGTATGTATGTATGTATGTATGTATGTATGTATGTATGTATGTATGTATGTATGTATATATATATATATATATATATATATATATATATATATATATATATATATATATATAACTAAAAGGAAAAACCTTCAAAAGAAGGGACCGCACAACTCCAGGACTTTCTTTTGCTTTCTTTATTTGCACAACGCGTTTCGCTTGTTTGCTTCTTCAGGTGCTAGCATAGCACCTGAAGAGCAAACAAGCGAAGCAAACAAGCAAACAAGCAAACAAGCAAACAAGCGAAACGCGTTGTGCAAATAAAGAAAGCAAAAGAAAGTCCTGGAGTTGTGCGGTCCCTTCTTTTGAAAGTTTTTCCTTTTAGTTATATACATCTCTTGCACTGACCTGCACCTCCAGTCGAGGTCTTACAAAGATGTGCACGAGTCCTATTTAGTTCATATATATATATATATATATATATATATATATATATATATATATACTGCTAAGAGCAGGTGTCATTGATTATTATTTAGAATCAGCTGTGTGGAGGTAGGTCTTGTACAGTTAGCAAACACTGGACCCTGGTGGATACATGTCTACCTGCCCTTGTCCTCTCCTTTCTCCCCCAGGTTGAGTCTTTTGTAAAAGTTTTTTCATTTTTGGTCATATTTTTAGACATTTTTTGACATTGTTTATAATTTTTGGTCATCTTTTTGGCCATTTGTTGTAATTTTTGGGGGTAATTTTGTTCAGCTACAATATTGCAGTCATGAAACAGAAACAGTAAACTCCATCAGACAGAACGTGTCTCAGAGGACAGCCACAGCCAGGCTGCTGGACAAATTAATTACAATTCTTTTGTAGTGTTTCTGCGTCCAAAGCATCTGGACCATTCAGCGGGTTTTCATCCAGTTCTGGTGGAAGCCCAGAGGTCCAAACCAGAAGATTAAAATGAGACCCTTCTAATGACCCTGGAGACATTACCTATTCAACGCCACAAGGCAGCTTGTTTTATAAAAAAACTAAACATGTTCTTTTCTAAGTGGCGAGGCGGATGCTTAAGCTGATTGAAAATGGCTCTGTGCTCCTGAGTGTGTGTGCGTGTGCGTGTGCGTGTGCGTGTGCGCGCGCGCGCGTGCGCGTGTGTGTGTGAGAGAGGGGGGGGGGGGGGGGGGGTGAATACAAGGCTTCAACCAGACAGCAGTGATAGTAAAAGGCCTTCATTCAAAAGATGTATTGAGTATAATTAGTAAAGTATTTTTTTGGCATAACAAATGGATCTGTTGGGGGGGGGTCCACAGCTTGGGAGCCAGGAGGGTTTGGGATGCTCTGAGCGACAGTGTTGCCACATGCACACACACACACGCACGCGTGCACACACACGCACACACACACACACACACACACACACACACGCACACACACACACACACACACACACACACACACACACAGGTTTGATAAGCTCCTCCCACATCGATAAGCTCCTCCCACATGTAACGTTAGGTTCATTAAGCTCCTCCCCACATCACTAGGCTCCTCCCACATGTTGAGTGAGGTTCACTAAGCTCCTCCCACACCACTAAGCTCCTCCTACATGTAGAGTTAGGTTCACTAAGCTCCTCCCACATCACTAAGCTCCTCCCACATGTACAGTTAAATTCACTAAGGTCCTCGCCACATCACTAGGCTCCTAGGCTCCGAGTGAGGTTCGCTAAGCTCCTCCCATATGTAGAGTGACAGTTACAATGGACCGTTCACTAAGCTCCGCCCCACATACTGGGACAACACCACAACGGGGTCTGCTCATAATTTCAACCTCCCACTGTTCCGATAAGCCCAAAAAATACTCATAGTTCAAGTTCGGAAGAATACCATAGTTCAAGTACATATATGGAGTCAAATGTACATATACGGAGTCAATGTCCATATATGGAGTCAAATATATGGGTGTGTACGTTTTGTGAGTAGCCTACCGTATGTGCGTGCGTGCGTGTGTGTGTGTGTGTGTGTGGGGTCATGTGAGTGTGTTAGTGTGTGCGTGTGCGTGTGCGTGTGCATGTGCGTGTCATTGTGAGAAAGCAATCAGTGGCTGTTTAATCTTTTAGAGAAGAAGAGGAGCTCATTTGCATAATCACATTTTTCTCTGTCCCACAATGCCTTGCACCGTGGGGCCAACGGTCCAACACACTATGATACACACACACACACACACACACACACACACACACACACAGGACACTGAAATGATACTCACTCTATTCTCCTCCCTCTGTCCGTTCTCTTATCGCTCTCTTTATTTCTCCCTCTCTCCCGCTCTCCCTCTCTCTCTCTCTCTAAGGGTTCATTGGTCTCTCTCTCTTCATTAGTCTCTCTCTCTCCCTCTCTCTCTCTCTCTAAGGGTTCATTGGTCTCTCTCTCATTGGTCATAATGATAATAGAGTTCTTGTGTTCAAATGGATTCAGCTGCATCGAGAGTTCATTTTCTCTCTCTCTCTTTTCTCCACTGAAACCCTCTCTGCTCGTCTGAGGCTCTGTACTTGGTCCCGTCTTTTTTTCCCTCTACACCAAACCTCTTACCATGAAAATAGCCAATCTACAAGCTCAGAAAGTGATGCGTTGTGAGCTTGTAGATCGGTTATTTTCACAGAGTAAGGATGCAAGGGTTAAAAACCAACACAGCCTTTATTAAAGACCTTGTCAAATGGCTTGTTCGGTCATTTTATTTTGAAGTTTCAGTCTGAAACGGCGTCTCAACCAATCAGAAGCTCCCGTTTTTAGAACCTTTGAAATTATTCAAACCCATTGAGACCTGGAACTGTCTCATTTTTAGATTTGAGCTAAAAAGCATTATTTTACACTTTGGGCAATTCAAAAATAGCAGATATACAAGCTCGTAGCACGGCACCGAGTGCCGCACTACGAGCTTGTAGATCTGCTATTTTTGAAAAATCTTGAAAATGTGTGCAAATCTTTGAATATATATATTTTTAAAGCGAACATTTTTAACTCAAATCTTTGCTTCTGGGGGTCCCTGGAACAAAATATTTTGATGGGGGTCCGTGGCCAAATAAATATCATTTTGGGGGTCCTTGACGTGAAAAAGATTGAGCACCACTGATATAGAAACATACTTTTTTCCGAAAACTGTTGAGATTTAGGAGACATTTGTAGAATCGGCTTCAGGTCTCAATGGGTTAAAAGGGTTGGAACATTTTGAATAATTTCTCTTCTGCAGGTCCCCTGCACAAAACATTTTCATCTGGGGGTCTGCGGCCAAATGCATATCAATCTGGGGGATCGTGAAAAGGTTGTGCGTTGTGTGCTGCTGTAGGCCTACCTCCCAGAATCCCTCAGGGGTTGGAGCCAAAAGGTGAAATTCTAAGGAACCACATGGATTAATTAATCCAGACCTGCTAGGAATATGGACCCAGGATATGCCTCCTGTCTCCGTGCGTGTGCGTGCGTGTGCGTGTGTGGTGATCACACAGCAGGTAAAAAGTGTGTAACGTGGTGTGACTCTCAATCAGTGTTATTGTCACATCACAGGTTCTAGTGTGTAGCTGTGTTGTTGTGCATTGTGTTGTTTTCGGGACAGAGAAAAGGGAGGTCAGAGAGACAGAGAGAGAGAGAGAGACAGAGAGAGAGAGAGAGACGGGGGGGAGAGAGAGAGAGAGAGAGAGCGAGAGCGAGAGAGAGAGAGAGAGAGAGAGGAAAGCAAGAAGAAAAACAGAATGAGAAAACATCAAAGATATCTTCATACAGTATTATGCATAGCATAAAACATTGGTTCTCAAAGTCCTTTTTTATGTCCAGGGGTCCCTGGGGGGTCCTTGGGGGCACTCTACAAGGTCACAATGACCTTGCAGATCTGATCTGCAACTAGATTTTTTAACTCAAATATTTGCTTCTGGGGGTCCGTGGAACTAAATATGTTTGAGATGGGACGCTTGTTTGATGGGAACGCTTGTTTTATTGTTGTATTGTTTCATTGGATCTTGTTTAGTTGATACACTAATTTGTTTTAGCTCGTGCTCATTTGATTTTGCTATTTTGTCTCATCTGTTTAAGAAAGTAGGTAGCTGATATATTGCACTGTTACCTTAGCGCTAGTATACTCTTGGTTGCTTGTTTTTGCAGAAAATGCACTTAAGACTTCTGGTGATTAGTAGTTTCGTTCCCTACCTATGTTGAATGCACTTATTGTAAGTCGCTTTGGATAAAAGCGTCTGCTAAATGACTGTAATGTAATGTAATGTAATGTAAGATGGCGGTCCGCAGCCAAGCCGAACGCGCCATTCCTTCACCGGGTGAGACAACACATCTTTCACCACTTTCATTACGGAACGTACACATTGTTACATTTTAAAGGTTTATTTTGTCATAGTAAAACATAAGGTGAAGTATTGTAGTGCAGGTCATTGCAACAACCACCGATCTTGTGAAAAATGAAAACGGGACCGACAAATATTCTAAACTTCACGCTATTCTACCAATAATCATATTCTTTGAGATACATCCGAGTTTTGTTTTGAGCGACCTGCCAGCACACACCTGCTGAGAGGTGTGTGACTGGCACCTGAACATGGGTTCTGCTACTTTGTTGAGTTTGTGTTGATGCTCTAAGCAGCAACACTGGTGGAAAGATTCCATGTTTGTCCCTTCAGGATAAGACCTGTGCAATAGGGAAAGTGAAGCTGGTGTTCTGTTAGTGCAGAGTGACATTATTTGGTGTCAGCCCTGGTACCATTTACAAACTTAGGACCAAGTTCTGTGAGACTGGTGACGTCAACAAGGAAGACAACAACCCAAGAAGACCGGTTCCTCACCCTTGCTTCACTGAGGAACCATAGGTTTTCTTCCAGAAATATACAGGCAAGATTTACACAACGGTACCAAAGACAGATGTCAAAGTTGCATGACCCATGCTCAGGTGCCAGTCACACTCCTGTGACTGGCACACACCTGCCTGTAAACGGTACCAGGGCTGACACCAAATAATGTGTAATCTGCATCACGGAACACCAGCTTCACTTGTCCAAACAAGAGTGATTACCGACAGAAGCATATTGGGGGATTTTGGCTAATTTCTTTGGGGGCGCTACCCACACATTTAGCTGTGTTGCTCATTCCACAACATGCCCGATCCTAACAAGATGTACCTCGTTGTAAAGGTGACTAATTAACGATAAAAATAATATAAAACACAATACCAATTAGTATTATTAAAGGGGAGAAATAATCGACCGAAGTTAAGTTTCCAAACTTTTTGTGAGCAGTTATACAGAGATAGAGATTCAGACATAGAGAGAGACAGAGATAGATAGAAAGACATAGAGAGAGATAGAGACACAGAGAGACAGAGAGGCACACTCACACACACACATATATATAGAGAGAGAGAGAGAGAGAGAGAGAGACAGACAGACAGACAGACAGACAGACAGACAGACAGACAGACAGACAGACAGACAGACAGAGAAAGGTAGAAAGACATATAGAGAGACACAGAGAGACATGTATACATATGTATATAGAGAGAGAGAGACATAGAGAGAGATAGAGATACAGACATAGAGAGAGAGACAGTCCAGATTACCCCCCTCTCTTCCATTTAGCATGAAGTGAAGCCGTTTCATATTTAATGCATTTTTAATGAACTGATCTTTCATTGCAAATCTGAAGCTAATCTAGTGTGTTATGAATCCTTTGTGCTGCTGGTTAGCCACAGCGCTAAAGAGAACCAGGGCGACCGACACTGACTGACAGAGAGAGAGAGAGAGAGAGAGAGAGAGAGAGAGAGAAAGAGAGAGAGAGTACAGCGACGTGTGTGTGTGTGTGTGTGTGTGTGTGTGTGTGTGTGTGTGTGTGTGTGTGTGTGTGTGTGTGTGTGTGTGTGTGTGTGTGTGTGTGTGTGCACAGATGGACAGGATATGCAGGCTGATCACAGCAGAAGGTTTGGCTGCGCTACAAGTCATAGCAGACGATGGCATCATTACTCACTATTAGACCTAAACACATTATAGCACAGACAGACAGACAGACAGACAGACAGACAGACAGACAGACAGGCAGGCAGGCAGGCAGGCAGGCAGGCAGGCAGACAGACAGACAGACAGACAGACAGACAGACAGACAGGCAGGCAGAATCAATGCTAAGGCTTTTGTTTTAAACTTCTGTCATGTGCAGGAGGCCTGTATGTGTATAGTACTGTAGTTTTGTGCTTGTAGTTCACCCTAGCCTGGCATGTGAACTACAAGCAAACTGGAACAAGCAAACTACAAGCAAACTGGAATCTCTCTGTGGAACCTGTACTTCCAAGGGGCGAATACATAGGATGACTCTGTTGATAAACCCGCCCCATATTTAAGATGTGTCTGGTTTCCAACTCTGTGAACATCCATGTTTGTAGTTCATCCAACACTGTGAACATCCATGTTTGTAGTTCATCCAACACTGTGAACATCCATGTTTGTAGTTCATCCAACACTCAACATCCACCCTGGCTTGTTTAATTATGAAAATCACTACAAATGTTTCACATTCTTTCCAAGATCAACTTAATATAAATAGATCTACACATGTATAAAGAGTTACAGTGGGTGAACGGACTGCTATGTTAACACATTCTACTGGATCCTGTCAGAGTGTTGGGCGGTAAGAGTGGGACGAAGGCCCTACATCCTCCCGGTGGGGGAGTCAGTAGGATACAACATCAGTGACAACACAGACATGTGCGTGGGGAGGAATTAATTGGCATAACGACTACATTGGCGAGAAACAACGGGGTAAAAAGCAAAAGAACAAAAATAAATGTGACAGCATTAATGAGGACCAGTTTTATGAAGATAAGGTTGAAAATGAGTGAAGTGCTCCTTTAAGTAAAACAATCAGAGTTTAGTTTTTAAAAGTCAATAGTTTTAGGACACAAAGTCCTTCCAGCATAAAGCTGGAATTTAATGTCAATTTAATAGCAAAATAATAAAAAATATCAACTAAATGACTAACGTTAATGAAGTGGTTTATGACACATTAAACAAAAACAAAAAACTGATTAATTTGCTTTGTGACGGACAGAGTGTTTTGTAATAGATTGGAAATGTCAATTTTGTGTCAAAGCCAAAAGGTTTTTTCTTTCTTTTTTTTCACAGCGTTCAAGTTCTAATGACAGGCCTCCTCTGGCTCGTTAATTTCAGAATGTCTGCCCAACCAAATTGGATTTGTTCAAAATGGGAGATAAAGATGGACTCCATTAAACGCAAGGTCACCGTGTATGTTCTGTAACCATGAGGATTTTATTATAAATGTATGTTCTGTAACCATGAGGATTTTATTATAATGTATGTTCTGTAACCATGAGGATTTTATTATAAATGTATGTTCTGTAACCATGAGGATTTTATTATAAATGTATGTTCTGTAACCATGAGGATTTTATTATAATTTATGTTCTGCAACCATGAGGATTTCATTATAACATGCAAAAGTTGAAGCTTTGGCTTCAGTGTTCATTTCGCAAAAATGTTGGTTGACTACCTTTTTTCACTGATGAAAACCATACAAACACTAAGTAAAACTAAATTAAAACTAAGCTATGATGACTAAAACTATGGCTAAATATACCGAATATCATTTTGTCAACAAATAAAAACTAGAACTATGAACTAAGACAATCCATGACTGGGTAGAATAGGCTAGCTCATTAGCACGTTACTATCGTATTTTCTTAGCTATACATTATTCCCACCGGTTCCCTATGAATACTGCAAAAACGGCCGAGCGGATTCTTTAAAAAGATGTATCGAGTGATAGTGTACATGTTGTTGGTCATGTTTATTAATAAAGTCATGCTTATAATATATATAATTATAATATATATAATTCCAAACAGCTTTTTACAATGTATTTCAGGCGTTACGTGACAAAACTTCCCTGTACACGTCATGTTGGGCTCGTCCCTTTCCGAGGCGGTGGGAGAGATTTTCTGAAAAGTGGCCAATCGGCATCTCCTTCTTCAAACAGCACTAAACAAAGGGACCGTCACTATATAGTTGCATTGGCAAATATGTTCATAACTATTACACAATTAAATCGTGACAAAGTAAATTGTGTTACCCCCCCTTTAAGAATAGAAAAATAGAAATACTCCAGTAAAGTATAAAAGCAGTAAAGTAAAAGTACAGTACTCGAGTAAAAGTACTCTCTACCCCTGCTTCTTTGTTGTGATATATTGAGATGTTGGATTAGTATTTCTAAATTAAAATGACAATAATCTGTTATTCTCTTATAAATGAAGCTCATTTCTCATTCTAACTGACAGCCTGTGCGGTTGCCAGGTCATCGTCCAAATGAAGCCAATAAGAAATAACGATGAATGAAGGTTTTATCAGCTTGAATTTAATTCAAAGAAATTTAATTATTTGTTCTGACATTCAGGTGTAGATGAAGCCGTCTCTGTTCTCTGTATTACAGAACAGAACCATTTATCATTCATTATTATTCTTTCATTTACAACTGAAATTATTTTACTGGGAGATTTGTAATGAAATGCTGGAAGAGAGACTTTTATATGAGAGAGTTATATAAACCTGTTCTTCTCCTCTTACCTGGCAGCTCCATCTGTCTGTCTGTCTGTCTGTCTGTCTGTCTGTCTGTCTCATCTAATCCCCCCCCCCCCTCTCTCTCTCTCTCTCTCTCTCTCTCTCTCTCATGCATCAGTAAATAATGTGAATATTTCTCTCTCTGTGGAAACATGATGATTTGGAATGGAATGGCATCCACTGATGAGCTACAGGCGGCATGTCAACATGAAGCCTTG
>NC_139950.1:46767930-46777930 GCF_963454915.1 Gymnoscopelus microlampas
TCGTCCTGTCACAACATACACAGCCTAGTGTATCAAATCAAACTTTATTTATTTATAACACATTAGAGGATCAAGTGACATTAAAAGCCAAAGAGAATAGGTGGGTTTTAACCCATTAAGACCAGGAAAGCATCCGAGTCATTTTAGATTTCTTTAAAAATAGCAGATCTACAACCTCATAGCATGGCACAGAGTGCCACGCTATGGGCTTGTAGATCTGCTATTGTTTTTAATTTGTCAATCTTTGAATTTATACACTTTTCAAGCTAACATTTAGGGGGGGGGGGGGGCAGCAGCAAAGGCGCGGCCACCCCTGGTCTTTTTGCTAGTCTTTGGAACAACAGTAACGACTGATCGGCAAGACCTCAGAGCCCTGGCTGGGGGGGGGTGTATGGTTCCAGGAGCTCAGCGAGGTACAGCGGAGCTATACTAGCCCATTTAAAAGCAAATAAAAAGGACCTTAAAATCCATTCTAAAAGTTACAGGGAGCCAGTGAAGTGAGGCAATACGCATACTGTATCCTGTCATAACTACAGGGATGGGTCGATAATCGTTATCATTACAAACGCTCACAGTATCGCTGTTTTTAATTTATCGTGAAATTGTCCTCCGTCATACATAAGGATTAATTAGCTTTTGTTGAGCGTCAAATCCAGCACCACTTAAACCCTCTATACTTGATAAAACTGACCTGTAAACCCTCTATACTTGATAACACGGACCTGTAAAGAGTGCATTCATTCACTTATTTCACTCTACACAAGTCAATTTGCCAAAAATAGCAGATCTCGCGTTGTGGGCTTGTAGATCTGCTATTTTTGGAGAAGCTTGAGCTTGTACAGTAGATCGGCTATTTTTGCCAAATGCTCCTTGATCACATCAAAGTGATGCTGGGGGTTTAAGGGGTTAACAAAAGTGGCATTAAGTCTTTTGATTATCTTTGAGAGCTGACAGATATTCAACCACAGTGGTGCTACTACAACATTATTTGTAATTTGTATTTTCAATTGCTTCTAAAAGCAGATGAGATATAGACTCTCTGTCATGGGGCAACCCGTGCCCTATACACACAGAACACACAGCTCTGCGTCTGATTATTAATTAAGATCACAGGCCGGTTTGGAAGCAACTGTTTGAAGTGACTGTGGGTTGCGTGGCAGATATGTCCTAACAAAATGTCATTACTATAATGTCAATACGGTTGAATGCATTCACAAATTCACAAATGATACACAAAGACTTTAGAGGGTAAAACATTCAGTTTATTGTAACCTGTGTTAAAAGGAGTTGTTGCTCATTGTTTGTCACCTGTAACTCCTCTGCAGTACTGGCATTCTATCTGGGTTGAATGAGGAACTGGCAAACAGAGCAGGATCAAACCATTCAGCTTAAGTAGGGGAGTTCCCAGTGGAAGGTGCCATGTACTGTAGAGGAGGAGGGGTGTTTCACAATGTTTATGAGCAAAGTATTATTGTCTTCTCAAATGAATTCAAACCCAAAACTCTACCTACCCTAATGGTATTTAGTTTAAAAGTACAATACCTATTTATGTGTTGGGTTATTCATGAGATATTTGTCAGCTTGTGGATAAGCTATTTTGATGGGTAATTGCTTTCTGTGTTTGTGGTAGGATCCTCTCCTATAAAAAGGAGGCTGCAGATACAAAGAGAGAGTTATGCTCGGGCGGGCAGAAACCCAACAGCCCAGTGAGAAAGCTGTCAGGGCCCTTTTCATGGGGGCGTAGCCTAGTGCACTTTGTTTGTTTGTTCTTTTTTCCTGATTTTTGCATTAAGTCCTCTATTCTCTATTTTTTGTACTTTTGGACATTATTTTTTGCTTTCCGACTATTCCTTTTTGCACTGTACAAAGCTACACTGGAGTTTGGTGGAGGAGAAGTGGGAGAAATTAAAAATAAATAAATAGCATCTCTGACATCTCTTTGGAGCCTTCACCTCTGGTCAACTTTACACTCTCACACACAATATTATGCAGCAGCATTTAGATTGTTCTTAAAATGTGTGTATTATTGTAAACTATGCCATACGTACTGCCATAACAGTAGAACAGCAGTAACAAAATACAAGGATAATGCCTAGATTGAGCATTGAGTAATAGAGTAGTTCCCAAACTGGGGGGTCAGGATCCCCAGGGGGTCCCCCAGATTATTTTGGGGGTCCCCAGACGATTAACTTAATGTTTATTTATTATTTTCTCACTCAACAGTAAACAATCTAACATACAGTATAGGTGTTACTATACAGGGTATCTGCACATTTTCTAAAGTTACAATTTAAGGACTTTTAATACCTTTTTAATAGCTCTAAAATGAGAAATAAAAATAAACTAATAAGACCATTACTGCGTCAAAAGTAACTTACTATACTATAAAACACAATGGTCAAACATTGGCAAGGCAAACATTTTGAAAATAGCTGATCTACAAGCTCGTAGATCGGCTATTTTCACAATATATCTGTGGAACCGAGTCAAACTAAACTTAATGCCTCAACTCCTACATTTCCAAGTGCTTGTCAGGGTGAAGGTCCGCAGCTCAAATAGGATTATCTTGGGGGGTTACGGCCTGGAAAGTTTGGGGACCCTTGATATAGACCAGTGGTGGAAAAAGTACTCACATTTATTACTTAAAGGTAGGGTAAGTGATATTTTTTGGTTAAAACAAAAAGTATTTTGTTAAAAGATTAAAATACTATATTCTGATAGTAATCATTGCTATAGAGTGTTTTTTCAGTAACAGATGTCTCCCTGTCTCTCCAGCTCTTTAATAAACAGAAAATACATTTTTCGGTAGGTGTCAAAATCTCAGCCAATCAGGAGAAAGTACCCATTTTTAAGTTTATTTGTATAGTGTTCCAGTTCCAATTTTGTCTGCTCATTTCTTAGTGTCATCACTTCCAATTTCACTTGTTTAATCTATATCCTGATTGAGTTCTCTGTCCTGGTTGGATAAAATTGGAAATGAAACTGAAACTGAAACAAAAATGCATTTTCTGTTTAATAAAGAGCTGGAGAGACAAGGAGACTCCTTTTACTGAACAAACACTCTATAGCAATGAGTGCTATCAGAATATAGAGCTATTTAACACTTATTTTAACCAAAGAAAATCACTTACCCTACCTTTAAGTAAAATAATCAATACTGCAATATAGAAATACTCCGTTACAAATAAAAGTCTGGAATTCTAAATTTACTTGAGTAAAAGTACAAAGGTATTGGCATCAAAATGTACTTAAAATACCAAAAGTAAAAGTACTCATACTTGAGTAAATGTACTTAGTTACTTTAAACCAGTGCACACTTTGTCCTTCAACGGTCCAGTGACAGGGGTTTGTACAATCATGTTTCTTCCAGCTCAGGAACGTTGCATTCATTCACACTTCTTAGTTAGACAGACCTGATGTCACAATTAATCAGTGGTGAAAAAAAAGTACCCAAATGTTTTACTTGAATAAAAGTATCAATACTGCAATGTACAAGTTACAAGTAAAAGTCCGGAATTCTAAATTTACTTGAGTAAAAGTACAAAAGTATTGGTATTGTTACACACTTCAATGAAGGAATGAGTCCACATCAGTGTGGTTTGAGTTGTTCATTTTTTACTTTGACATAGAAAATGCAAAATCAACAGGAAGTTGACATTTTTATTTAAAAAAAAACAGTACTGGGTTTGGTGAGGTTCTATATTGTCTGAATCAACTTTGTTTGCGTCCATTTACGTGCTAAAAGAGTGACTTTGAGAGCTGTTTCAGCGTACAATGTAAGTCAATGAGGAGCATATTTTGAATTATCAATTTCTAATCAATGGAGCAGTTATTTTTGATTTCTTGTCCACCTTTGGAGTTACATAATGGCAAGGTAACTACACAACCCAAACCTCTAACAAAGTGGTCTTGCCCTTTAAGACCTGGAACTGTGTCATGTTTAGATTTGAGCTAAAAAGCATTATTTTACACAATTCAAAAATAGCAGATATACAAGCTCATAGCACGGCACCGAGTGCCACGCTACGAGCTTGTAGATCTGCTATTTTTGAAAAATCGTGAAAATGTGTGCAAATCTTTGAATATATATAATTTTTCTCAAAAAAAAAAAAAACTCAAATATCTGCTTCTGGAGGGTTCCTGGAACTAAATATTTTGATGGGGGTCCGCGGCCAAATACATATAATGTTGGGGGTCCTTGACATGAAAAAGTTTGAGAACCACTGATATAGAAACATATGTTCAGAATACTGTTGAGATTTAGGAGACATGTAGAATCGGCTTCAGGTCTCAATGGGTTAAGTAAGTTAAACAGATCAGGAAGATGCAGGACTCAGTTGTCAGGAATCAAACTCCATGCTTTATTGTAGATCTCATCACAGCAGAGAGAGACTAGTGTCTTCCTCCAGAGCTTTCCCCAGCCCTCTCCCACACCAATCTCTTACAGACATGTATACAGTCAGGAGAAGTACACATGAGGTAACAACAGATGGTCACTCCTTACATGGGCTTTATTCTATAACTGACTGTCACACATAGTCGGTATGTTTGAAATGGGTTTGCATGAGTCGACTGTTTCTAAAGGAGTTTTGTCAGGGAGAGGAGTTTGACAAGGAAGAATAGGTGATCATTGTTGCATCTTACTAATACATTCAATTAATCAATACCACGATGACTGTTATATGATTGTTTTCCACCACATCTCCATTACATAAACAGGATGTACTGGCTTCTCTTTGACTGACAAAATAATGTAACTGGACAACAACAGAATAATACATCAAATAAATAACATCACATTTCAACAAAAATCTGTTCTACACAAAAGAACATAAATACATGACACCAAATAGCTCTGCTGGTTCTAAAATAGTATTACTATTATTGTGGGGTAGAATGAATGAATTATTCACAACACAGAGTCACATAGTAGCAGCTTGGGGTCTCTGCAGTCACCACCTCAAGTTAGTATACTGTGTCTTTTTAGATTTATTAGATATTATTTTATACTTTGGGTTCTACAAGCTCATAGCGTGGCACCGACTGCCACGCTATGAGCTTGTAGATCTGCTATTTCTTTGGAAAGATCATGAAAATGTGTGCAAATCTTTGAATACATGTTAAAAGCAAACATTTTTAACTCAAATCTTTGCTTCTGGGGATTCTACAAATGTCTGGGGGTCAGGATCACTCAACAGTAAACAATCTAACATACGGTATAAGTGTTACAGGGTATCTGCACATTTTCTAAGCAAGGACCCTCTGAAATTATATGTATTTGGCTGCGGACCAACATCTCAAAATATCCAAGGACCCCCCAAGAAGCAAAAGATTTGAGTTAACAATGTTTGCTTTAAACATGTATATATTGAAAGATTTGCACACATTTTCGTGATTTTTCAACTTGGTGGTCTCAGTGGTTCGACAGATGCGTTCCCGGATTGAATGGGTTAACAGGCTATGCCTTCCATGAAGGTCCTGACAGCTCCATCTCCCTGACGTTGTCTCTGCTCTGGCCTCAAACTGACCTCCTTCACCTGTAGCAGGTGAGGCAAACCATCTCCCAATCACTCAATTAACTCAATGGCAGATGTTGTGGTAGTGTGAACGTAGCGAACCGTTCCCCGTAACGCATCACCGTACCGTACCCGAAACCACCTGGGGAAGTAGTCTCGGGTCCGATTGCTGCGGAGTCGGGAACGGAACGCGGCAGTGTGAATCCATCCGTACCAAGAGAAGGAAGTGGACTGCTAATCATATATCATTTATATATTTTTATAATGACGCATTCTTTTAGCTGGGTTATACCATCTCATAGTTCTACTTGAATGTTGACAAGAAATAATAATCCCTTTAGTGTTTGAGTAGCGCGAGCCGTGAAAAATAATAAACAAAAAACACATGTGTGGCGAACGTGTATATATAAGGATAAATACACCAAGGATTAGTCTGTGACAGGTTATGAATGGTAGTTTATGTTCCTCTGTCTACACCGGTTCAGGTTCAAACACAGCCGAGCACTCCCCAACCCCGTTTCAGCCAATCACAAGCCGCGTCTCGCATCTTACGAGAACAATACTCGCTGCCTGTATGGGGGGGGTTGTCTGTCTGTCTGTCTGTCTGTCTGTCTGTCTGTCTGTCTGCCTGTCCACGACTTCAACAAACACATTACATACATATACACATACGTAACTAAATGCTCAGTAACAGCAGACCATGTGCACGCACACACACACACACACACACACACACACACACACACACACACACACACACACACACACACACACACACACACACACACACACACACACACACACACACACACACACACACACACACACACACAGATCTGCTGTTGGTACAGACTCTAAGCAGAGCTGACAGCCTAGAAATCAGCTGCAATGTGAACGTGAGTCACGTTCACAATGTTTGTTTTTACAAAACAATCTGTAGACGTGACTCGCAAGCATTATGGAGCTGAACACACCACACCACACCACACAAAACTACACACAAAACCACAAAACAAACCACACCACAACACAACACAACACAACACAACACAACACAACACAACACAACACAACACCACACCACACCACACCACACCACAAAACACAATACCACACTGAATGAACACACACATCACACAGGAACCCAGAAAAAAAAACGCATTCATCTAAAACAAAAAATAAACTAAAAGTGTGAATTGTTGCGAAAGTGTGAGAATAGCTACAGGCTTTTTGTAAGAGAGCTGGGCTGACAGCCAACACACACACACACACACACACACACACACACACACACACACACACACACACACACACACACACACACACACACACACACACACACACACACACACACACACACACACACAACACACACACACACACACACACACACACACACACACACACACACACACACACAGTAAACAAACAACTGAATAAATTATAATTATTGGGAAATAAAAACACTATAGTGAGGGTTTTAAAAGGTGTTTTGCTGTGAAGACAAACTTTATTTTCACTTCATTTTACATTTAGTCTCCGTCAGTCAGAAACCTCTTATCTCCAGATTTAAACTTTTTCTAATGCAAATTATTTTAGAATAAGAATTAAAAAAGTTACGGTTGTGGACATACAGGGTTTCTACCAGACATGGAGGATTATTTCTAAGTTGAGGTGAAGAACATGTTGAAGTTACAAAGTGTTTCAGGTTGTGTTGCTGCGTAGGTGTTGCACAGCAGGTGTTAATTAACAACACTGATAATTAGATCCACTGGACACTTAAAAAACCTCAATCTGTTTTATTTTCTCAAAATTTACAGCAGCCAATTCATTTCTTTCAACCTGATAATATAGTTATTGTTGCCAATTAATTCCTCCCCACTGGCATCAGCACCTGCCAGTGAGGAGCATAGACATAGATTCTGATTCTTCTTCTGTATAGCGGGCGCGCTTCCGCTTCCCAAGCTTCCTTGGGGGGGGCAGCTGGAAATTTCCACGTGCGTCACAGAAGGGGGCGTTCAGTAGGCCAATGAGAGGCAGGTGGGGGCGGGACAACTAGATTCTGACAAGTCCTGGAAAAGACAGGCTGTGATTGGCCAGTGCCCGTTCCCCCCATTTCAGGGGGGAACGGGCACTGGCCAATCACATCGCTTATGGCGGCCACCATACGAAACAGGTCGCTCCAACGAACTGCAGAGGCCAATGAGGTATCTAGGTTTCTATATCTATGGTGAGGAGCCCCCAACGGGAGGATGTACTGACCCCTAGACTCTGCAGTGGTGGACAGGTCCTTAAGCACTGCACCACCTAGGGGTGGTGGACAGGTACTGCACCACCTGAGCACTGAATCCAATAATTCTATCACATCCCTGAGTCACATCTAAGGTTGGGATCCGGAACTACAGGGACCAGAGGAACGAGAGGAACCAGAGGAACCAGAGGATCCAGGGGAACCAAAGCGGCCCAAACCTCTAGTCTATATAATAGATAGATTCCATGTAATGTCAACATTGCATGGGCATATAATATAGCAATGTAGATTAGTAGGCAATAATTCCAATATTCACTTATTCACTCATGATTCCATTAGCTGCTGTTCAGCCACAGAGAAGAACACCGCTCTGGTTTTGGGCTCCATGATTGGTCAAGTTCAAGGATTCTGCTATCGACTTTCATGGTCTTTTACAGGAATACGTGAAGCCTGGCTTTACCATCCTGGCTCGACGCAGTCTGGTTTGACAAAGTCTAGCTCGACAAAGTAGCTCCTTCTCAGCCTGGCTTGGCGTTCGTGGAACGGAATAAACCAGGCTGTATGGAGCAGACTTTGTCAAACCTGGATTTGGCTTAAATCCAGGCTGATTTAATTCTGCTTTCGTGAAATAGACCCCCGGGAGCCAACAAACACAACAAAGCTATATAAACAGCTGACATTTGGGGAAAGAGAAAAACGGGCGTTGGTGTTCCGTGCACATGGTAATAGTGTGTGTGTGTGTGTGTGTGTGTGTGTGTGTGTGTGTGTGTGTGTGTGTGTGTGTGTGTGTGTGTGTGTGTGTCATTACACATGGTAATGGTCAATGGCTGTGTGCAAATGCAGATCATTGCTCCAGCCACTGAGGAGAACTAGGCTGAAGAGATGTTGGGCACAGAGCTACAGAGCTTTGTATAATTATAGGAGGATGTGTATGACAATTAATCTTCAACTTAATCCCCCCCCCCCCACACACACACACACACACTGATAAATGAAGTGTTCAGTTAATTGATGTCTCCTCCTCTCGTTCACTTCCTTCCTATCCTTCCATCCTTCCTGTGGCCTCCTCATCCACAACCATCCATCAACTGGAATGAACCGGAATGAGCAGAGCCGACCGGGGCTCAAATTAAACACTGTGCCCGTTTCAATTAGCCGCCGTCACACAGCAGGGGGAGGGGGGGGGGGGGGGGGGGCAGAGGTGAGGAACAAGGAAATTGGTTTGGCGGAGAGAGAGAGAGAGAGAGAGAGAGAGAGAGAGAGAGAGAGAGAGAGAGAGAGAGAGAGAGAGAGAGAGGGAGGACATTTCCAACGGTGGAGGAAGGAAGGAACGTCAGAGAGAGGTGTGTGTGTGTGTGTGTGTGTGTGTGTGTGTGCGTGCGTGCGTGTGCGTGCGTGCGTGCGTGCGTGCGTGCGTGCGTTTCATGGTATTGTCATTTATTCTGGTGTCGTTGATTAGAATGTGTTTTTAATGTAGTAGATCTGGTATTTTCGGCACAAGGACTATAAATCAAGCCTAACAACACCATCAAGGCCAACATACGTACTTTATGTACGACTAAATTAACTGTAGATTTACTCAACTAAAATTTTCGGAAACTAGAAAAAAGCTAAAACATTTCAAATGATTAAAATATGACTAAAACTAAATGAAATTTTATTCAGAAGACTGTATGACTACAACACATCTATTGTTGTCATGGTGTGTGTCTAGTGTTAATGAACTAGAAGACATCTATTGTTTTGTTTTACAGGTTGAACCCTCTCAGGGTGCAACACACATTGGTTGTTATGTATTGTTAAAACATCCCTTGTATCTGTCTGAGATGAGAGAAAGATGATCCAATGACTTACTGTTAATGAACACTCTGTATGGTACAAGATCTAATGACATATTTTACTACCTCAACTCCTGGAATGTCCTACAACACATTTTAAAGTTCCCTGTAGATCAGGGTAACCTCAGTGCCTTTGGAGCATAAATAAAGGTTCGAAATGAAATGTTAAATTAATGGTAGAGACTTAGTTAGTAGTCTTAGATGTTTAATGTAGCAACATGGTTATTAGTATTAAATAGTCCTACACATAGTTATTAGTATTAAATAGTCCTACACATGGTTATTAGTATTAAATAGTCCTAACCATGGTTATTAGTATTAAATAGTCCTACACATGGGTATTAGTATTAAATAGTCCTACACATGGTTATTAGCATTACTAGGCCTAGTTTTTA
>NC_139950.1:46782930-46790430 GCF_963454915.1 Gymnoscopelus microlampas
CTAATTAAAACATATACCTCCAGTCGGTGTGTTCTCGTTAAGCTCGTTAAAAGGAGAACAGTCAGAAATAGACTAATTGAAATGTATCAGATTACCTTCTGTCTCTGATTGCCAGGCTAATTAAAATGTAGCTCCTTCAGCCGTCATTGTGGCCTAATTAACACATACCTCAGGTGTGTGCATGCGTGCCTGCGTGCATGTGTGTGTATTATGAATACAGATCATATCATAACTTTTGAATGGTTCAACAATCAGACATTGTGTGTCTGTATCACTTCAGTTACATCTTGAGCCACAGGGGCGGCAGTGGCTCAGGGGTAGAGTGGCCGGGTAGAGTGAACTGGAAACCGCAAGATTCCCAGTTCGATCCCGGAATCCCCCAGAGTTAGTGTCGAAGTGTCCTTGAGCAAGACGCTGAACCCCTAATTGCTCCCGATGAGCAGGTTGGTGCCTTGCATGGTTTCCTCCGCCATCGGTGTGTTTATGTGTGTGTGAATGGGTGAATGTAATGCACAATCTATGTAAAGCGCTTTGGATAAAAGCGCTATATAAATGCACCATTTACCATTTACCTTCATACTGGCTCCCCATCTATCAAAATACTACTGTTCTACCTTGTTAAAATTATTCAGTTTCAGATTCACTTCATTGTCACTTAAATGCACTGTTTAGGTACAGTACATACATGTGAAAAACGCTCTGAAGCTCCAATTACAATAACACGATAAAAACACGATAAAACAACCTAAAACACTCAATAAACAACAAACTCAGGGCAAGAATATCAGTCAAAGAAAGTGCATAGTGCAGAGTACAAAGAGTTATCGCATATTCACTTTTCACTGTCGTTGAATGGCCAGACTAATATTACTGCGTAGATATTAATCTGAAATCTCTGTTTGGAAACTGCATTTCCGAGGGGCAAATTAAAAAAGAATGCCTCTGAAGATAAACCCGCCTCATATTTGCATACTGGGTCCTGATTGGTCCCTCACAACTTCAGAAGGAGAGAAATACAATCTCTATTGAGAGGGGCCAGACCTAATCTGCCAGAATCGTCTGGAACCAGGCTAGTTTAACTCTCTTCTCGTCTCCTGCCTGCTGATCAGCCCAGGAAGTTGCTCCAGTGGCATTTATAAATGGTTCATTTACGCACCCCCGCACACAATACAAAACACTGACGTTGGCCTACAAAGCAGAAAAAGGTATGGCACCCCCGTATCTTCAAAGCCTGATCCAACCAAGGGGCCAAACTGAGATTTTTACATTGACGCCAATACGGAAGAGACAGTTCATATGAGTGGCCTGTAGTCTCGTTGTTTTACCCCTGCGGGTGTCAGAAATAATTTATTTTAATGCGAGCGGATGGGTTTTTGACAAACTTTAGACTAGATTTTCTTACCTTAATAAAAATTGTCATAAATACTATATGCTTCCAGTCGCTAGTTTAAAGTCTCCTTTCAATCATCATGATATGCGTTTTGGTAAACTATGGTCCCATTTATTTTAAAATTGACGATAAAGTAGGTTATGCTCTGGGAGGGGCGGGATGATTTGATTGACAAGCTACACAACCAATAGCATGCATTCCCCGCTTTTTATATTGAAAGATGGCGGATTGCACACAGCAGAACAATCGGCTTCATTTGCGGTCTGTAGAGTCTAGGGGCATAACGCTGTCCATTCATTTTATACAGTCTATGGATCCAACCCTACAACCCCTCCCGCTCTCTCAGATCAGCTGTCAGAACCTTCGTTAGAACATCTGGGACAACGCTTCACACGTCCCAGACTCTTCTCCAGACCTACTGCCTAGACTAGACTGCATGCCTCTCCAAAATAGCACAAATGTACCACTGTCTCCATAGAGTAAATACTCTAAATCAAACATCCCATTGTCTCACTCCTAATCTTCCGCCGTAATCTGAAGACTCACCTCTTCAGACTCCATCTTAGCCAGAAGCACTAGACCTAGCCTTGATGACCTTCAGTCTTATGTAAAGGCTGAAATGTAACTTAGATAGCATGCTATGTAGACAGATTCCAGGTTCATTTGTTGACCTGGCATCCTATAGTGTACAGTATATAGTTTCAATGTACAGTTAGGTTATTTATGTGTTGATATTCTACAGCTAGACTGATGATAGGCTCTTGGTTTACCTATGATCCTAGATTACTATTTCTATACATTTGATTATGACCTTGTGTTTTCCTTACTTACTGTAAATCGCTCTGGATTAAGAGATGATGATAAATGCTGATAAATGCCTACATTGTAAATTGTAAAACTAAATGGACTTTCATTCAAAAGCTAAAGCTAAATCAATTTTTTCTGTCAAAATGAACAGTGAAGTGAATCATTATAATTATAACCCTTTTTTTACATCATTTACATCATATACATCATTGCATTACGATAAAATAACATATATTATAATATAATATATAATGTATAAATACACGTGGCTTTGCCTCTTCTATGAAGTAAGAGCCACCGCTGTGAAGCTGCAGCATGGCCACACATCATACGAGCCTGGGCGGGGATTTTAACGAGTAAATAAATCTTAACCCTTTAAGACCGGGAAAGAATCTGTGTCATTTTTAGATTGATTTGGCTATTAAAAAAATAGCAGATCTACAAGCTCATCTTGTAGATCTGCTATCTTTGAAAAAGTGTGAGAATCTTTGAATATATATATATATATATATTTTTTTTTTTTTCTTTTCTTTTTTAAAGCAAACATTTTAACTCAAATCTTTGCTTCTGGGGGATTCTACGAATGTCTTCTAAATCCTAACAGGTTTCTGAAAAACGTATGTTGCTATAATATCAGTGGTTCTCAAACTTTTTCATGTCAAGGACCCCCAGACATGATATGTATTTGGCCGTGGACCCATCCATCTCAATATTTAGTTCCAGGGACCCCCATGAAGCAACATTTTTGAGTTACAAAGCCAGTACCGCAGGAAGTAGGGGTGCTGGGGGTGCGGCCGCCCCCCCTCCCCCCATGTACCGCACCCACTACCGCCCCCGCATCAAAAAAAATAAATTATTTGTTTTGATAATAAATCGGTAAAATCAGGCAAAAATAAGAATTAAATACATAACTCTAACCTAATCCTAATCCTAAAACTGAAATAAAGAAACCAAAAACTGGGAAAAAAACGAACCCAATCCGCCCAGAACCGCGAAAGAATTTCGCACGCGGGGGGTCCTCATGCACGCGCGCGCACCCCTAACCTAAAAGGTCTTCCCGCGGCTATGTACAAAGCTCGTTAAGCTCGTCATGAGCTTGTAGAGCTGCTATTTTTGAATAGCCCAAATCAATCTCAAAATGACACAGATGCGTTCCCGGTCTTAACGTGTTAAACATTGTAAGTGTTTTATTAGTGGATATCATGGCTGACTCTTTGGTTTGATGGCGGGTTGTAAAGTCGCTGCATGACTTCACCCTGCGTCCCTCAGAGGCTCCACAGCCCCGCTGATCACTCATCCTATAACACCATCACCATTTGTTCATGTAAAGATAACTTCTACACGGCCCGGCGTGACGTTAATGTGCCGCATGAAATAGCCTCGAGTCCGACCAATGGGAGAGAGAGGAAAAATAAACATATTACATTTGTGCAAATAACACGGCGGTATTATGCAGCTAGCGCTGGATTAGTGCTTCAATCACTCACACACACACACACATGCGCACGCACACACGCACACACGCAAACACACACACACGCGAACACACACACAAACACACACACGCGAACACACACACACACACACACACACAAACGCCTTTCTCCTCTAATAACGTTTAGACTGAATTATTCACTGCATTCAATCTATGGAGGTACGCAGTCATGCTGTGAGGCACAATACCTCCTATCTCCATATATACACTTTTTATGTTTTTTTTCATTGTAAATTAATGCCATATTTCGTCATACTACAGTGTCACACAAAGGTGGCACAAGCTCATCTTGTAGATCGGTTATTTTTGAAAAAAAAAATGTTTTAAAGTGAAAGAGTGTGTGTGGGTTTTTATAAATATTGAACCAATAAAGAGTATTAACACGAAATCGTGACTAAATAATAACTACTGTACATTGGAGCCATGACAGCCACCATTTATCATTAAGGTTTGCATTTAAGCGTGAGTAAGCTGCTATCGTATTGATATTAAAACATTGATATTAAAACATTGATATTAAAATACTCTTCTAGTTGACTGCTTTCTGCACCGTAATCACCATCCTTTATCAGCCAATCAGCACCGTGATCAACATCCTTCATCAGCCAAACAGCCAATCACAGGCAGGGTGTGGGATGTATGTACTTTTACTCAACATTCATCAGACAATCGTTATCAGTAGTTGGTTCTGATATGAGCTCCACCTACTGTATGTAAGATAGTTCATATATATATATATATGTAAAACATTTCATCTTTATGTGAATTACTTTAAATGCATGTCAAATAATCGTTATGTTAACTAGTTTAAATAAAAAATAATCTTTATGCAAAGTAAAATAACTCAAATATTTCAAAATGTGTCAAACGTAGGCTTTTAGAAAATAGCAGATCTACAGTACACGATGTCAAGCTTGTAGATCGGGTATTTCCGAATAGCCGATAATTAATAATAATAATAGTCTAAAACTAAAATAATTTAAAGCAACTAGTAATTAAAGCCGACAAATCATTACAAAAGTAAAAGTAAAATACAAGTAAAATGTACAATATTTGCCTCTGAGATGTAGTGGAGTAGATGTATGAAGTATTGGAAAACAGTCATGCTACAATAAGTGAAGTAAAAATACCTCAAATTTGTTCTTGAGTAAATGTACTTAGCTACTTTCTAAAGGGGACAAAATGTGAGTTGTAGAGTCATACGTCCAAAAATGTAATTTTTCAGAATTCAAAAGTAGCAAACATAACCGATCTATAAGATCACAATGTGCCGCGATGCCACACGTTGTGATTTAGTAGATCTGCTATTTGTGCTACTTGTAGTATGACCAAGTAGGACATTACTTTACAAAAGAATATGAAAATATAGATATGAGAGGTTAAAGGTCAGAGTGGTTAATTAGGGCTAATTAATGAAGTGAAGCTCATTTCCTGTTTGGTAAGCCGTGATTGGTGGAGGTCAGACGGCGGTGCCGTGCTGTGATTGGTGGAGGTCAAGGACGTGTTTAATCATTATTATTGAACTGATACGATATGAGAGAGAGAGAGAGAGAGAAAGAGAGACCCGAGAAGAATGCTCTTACCATTAACACACTCACACATGCACGCACGCACACACGCAAAACAAACACACACACACACACACACACACACACACACACACACACACACACACACACACACACACACACACACACACACACACACACACACACACACACACACACACACACACACAGGTTGCAGATCCATTGGAAACACAAGCTCCCATTTCCTGAGTTTAGTCACCTGACCTGATAAAAGATTACCTTTTTCATCTCATTTTTTATCCCACGATTTTCTAACACATTTTAACACCCAGTGCCAATTGCCTATGTAATCCTGGGCGCTACACTCCATCTGCCAGCCTAGGGAGAGCCCAAAACTGAGCTCATGCCTCCTTCAATGCATGATGAGTGAGCAGGCCGCTTCTTATCACCTGACAGGAGGGAGTTTCCCCGGTAGGACGTAGCTTCTTGTCACCTAGACTGCCCTAGCGTGTCTGATATCTGGCATAGAGGGACGGGTTTAACATCTCTGGAGAGGGAATGCGTGGGATCCCATTGGTTCACCGATCTGTCCGTCACCCCCGCCCCGCATAACATTTGGAGCGACGCCCACTGCCCTCTGGTTGGTTGAGGATGACTCCCGCTTCCTGTGCCCGGAACATCGACTCGCTGGTCCAGGCTTTTATTTTTCAGCAAAACTATAAAATAAAAGCCTGGAGATCGAGGCTACTTGTCACCTAGCCTCGGAAACCCATGCCTTTTGTTTCAAAAGAAAAAAAGGCTGGGAGAACCTTGCAGGAACGCTTGTTATCTCCTAACCAATCAGAGTGCAGAGGGGCGTCGCTCTAAATTTGGTGACGTCAGCGTGCTCCGTGCACAGGCCGGAGGGGGGGGGTGGGGGGAGGGGAGGCGGGGACATAGATTGGTGAAGCAATAGGAAGCGGCGTTGGAATCCAGCGCCTGGGTTTGGATCCGCCCTTCAAGACCATCGATTGGGCTCGTTCTTTCAGTCTACTTGTCACCCGACAGGGGGGAGTTTCCCCGGTAGGACGTAGCGCGTGGAAGGAACACGTTATTCCAACCAGTTCCTTTCACCTCCATCAGGTGCCCCGGCTGACCAGGGGGAGGCGGTATAGAGACCAGGATTACTGCATGTTTTTTTTGTGAGGGTACCTACCCTAGGGGACACGGGGAGAACACGCAAACTCCACACAGAAAGGCCCTTTCACCAAACCCAGGGTATGGGCACTGATGACACGGAGGAGAGAACACACCCCCGGCGCCCACAGCGTCCCCGGCGGGTATCGAACCCAGGATCTTCTAGCTGTGAGGCAACAGCGTTACCGACTGCGCCACTGTGCCCCCAAAAGTTTACCTTTTTCAACAAGACACACATACTAATGTTGACCTACTTACGAGCACGCACGCACGCACACACACACACACACACACACACACACACACACACACACACACACACACACACACACACACACACACACACACACACACACACACACACACACACACACACACACACACACACACACATACACACACACCCTTTTAGTTTGATCCGCGGTGTGTTTTTTTGACAGACATCATCCTGACAGGCTGTGCTGAAGCTGTTCTTTTGACGTCCTCATATTTAATATTATATTTCTGTATTCAAGGTTTCTAACCTGTTCATCTTAACATCCACCAAACAGAATATGAAATGCTGAAATGTCCCCAAAACTTTATGACTGTGACTGCTGATGAATTTGAGCTCCTTATAATTGGCCAAAAACCAAAGCTGACAACCTGAACGACTGAAGCCCCGTGCATCCATATTTCATCTTCATATCTCAAGGTGCTGTGACAGTGGTATGAGAAGAGAGGTTTATGGATGGGATGAGAGACCACATGCAGGTGGTTGGAATAATAATTATTATTATTATTATTATTATTATTATTAGAAGAAGAGTAAGTGATATCTTTGATAAAATAAGTATTAAATAGCTCTTATTGTCATAGTAATCATTACTATAGAATGTTTGTTCAGTAACAGTGTTAAATAGATCTATATTGTCATAGTAATCATTACTATAGAGTGTTTGTTCAGTAACAGTGTTAAATAGATCTATATTGTCATAGTAATCATTGCTATAGAGTGTTTGTTCAGTAACAGTGTTAAATAGATCTATATTGTCATAGTGATCATTACTTTAGAATGTTTGTTCAGTAACAGTGTTAAATAGATCTATATTGTGATAGTAATC